>NC_081555.1:12954761-13057261 GCF_963082655.1 Stomoxys calcitrans | reverse complement strand
TTTTGATATTGGAAGGGGGCGGACCTATAGATTCAAAAACGGCTGGAAGGAAACATAGGCTATATAAATTTTTGATATCGGAAGGGGGGCGGACCCTCCCCCTCCCCCTATGGATTCAAAAACGGCTGGAAGGAAACATAGGTTATATAAATTTTTGATATCGGAAGGGGGGCGGACCCTCCCCCTATAGATTCAAAAACGGCTGGAAGGAAACATAGGCTATATAAATTTTTGATATCGGAAGGGGGGCGGACCCTCCCCCTCCCCCTATGGATTCAAAAACGGCTGGAAGGAAACATAGGCTATATAAATTTTTGATATCGGAAGGGGGGCGGACCCTCCCCCTCCCCCTATGGATTCAAAAACGGCTGGAAGGAAACATAGGCTATTTAAATTTTTGATATCGGAAGGGGGGCGGACCCTCCCCCTATAGATTCAAAAACGGTTGGAAGGAAACATAGGCTATATACATTTTTGATATCAGAAGGGGGCGGACGTTCCCCCTTAGACCAAAAACACCACCCAAAATCAAAAGTGGACCGATAAGGACAATATGGGTATCAAAAAAAAGGTATTGGAGAGTAGAATACGAATGTGGTATTAAGATTTGAGTCTAACCCATCGGGCCGCTCCAAGCCCAAAACTCCCCCAAACAGACATATTAGACGTTTATGTCAATATGGGGCTCAAATGAAAGGTATGCGGGAGTAGATTACGAATCTGGCATAGAAAACTAGGTCCAAGTAATGGGAGGTCGCCCCATTCCCAAATACCCACAAATGGGTATATTAGCCCGAACATATAAGGGGCTCAAATGAAAGGTATTTGGGAGTAGATAACGAAAATGACATTAAAATTTGCGTGGCTTTTTCCTCCTAAAAATACGTCAAATAGGTTTATTGACCCATTATGGTAATATGAGACTCAAATGAAGGGTATTTGAGAGTAGAAAACTAATTTCATATACAATTTTGGAGCAAATTGTTTGGGGCTACGCTAAAGCACCCCCTGAACTGAACTTCAATTCCGACTAGGGCAATATGGAACTCAAATCAACGGTTTGGGAGTAAAGAACGAATTTGATATCCATTTTCAGGATAAAGTGCCGGTGCCCGCCTCATCCCCAAAACATCTTTCAAACGGTTCATATCTACCGATGATGGCAATATGGGGCTCAATTTAAAGGGATTTGGGGTGGACCATTTATTTGATATCCATATTTGAGTCGAAGTGTCTGAGGTGCCATCCCTCCCCTAACATGCACTTCTCATTACCCTAATTTTCAAAAACACCAGATCTCGGAGATTGGTAATGTGATTCGAAACGAGAGGTCCTTGAGAGAAAAAAAAACAAATTTGATATCCAATTAAAGAGCCATGTGTTTGGAGAGCCGCCCCATTCCAAAATACCTTCCTATTATATAAAAGCTATTTGGGTTGGAAATTGATAGATTTTCGGGAAATTGATACTCATTTTCGGGACAAAGACCCTAGTGTTCACCCCATCCTCAAACAGAACTAATTTACCGATCATGCCAATATGGGGCTCGTATAAAATGTATTTGAAAGTAGAGCACGAATCTTATGTTTACTTCAAGGGCCACCTCACCCCCGAAATACCCCCTAAAGCGAAAATATTTACCAAAACGGTAATATAGAACTCAAAAGAAAGGCATTTGAGAGTAAAGTAAAAATTTGCCCAGGCACCGAGTAGGGGCAAACTTCTCACACATCAACGAGTGCTTTTCGATTTAAGTTTAAACTTAATGATAAGGGACCTTTTTTTTATAGCCGAGTCGGAACGGCGTGATGCAGTGCGACACCTCTTTGGGGAAAATTTTGCATGCATTGCGTGATAAAACAAAATAGAATAGAATTAAACAATAAGAAATAAAAGATTCTTCTAGTATTTTAAGAAACTTGTCATTACTTCATCTCTTAGCTCTTGGTTTACCTGGCGAAACACTCTGAAGATATAGTAAAAAAAATTCTGTCTTCTAGGGTCTTATAAATTTGTCATCACTATAACAACTCTTTCCTCTTTTACAGTGATTTTTTTTTTTTATAAAATTCCAATTTTGTTAAAGTTTTTGCTTAAAAATTCTTGTTTTTTTTTCTAGATTTAACAAATGGCCACCATAGATGGACGACCCGCACAATATGGGATATCACTTAGGCAATTACGTGACCTCATGGAACACCGAGGTCGCGAAGGTGTTCATCTCGTAGACGAAATGGGCGGTGTCAACGAAATATGTAAAAAATTATACACTTCCCCTAACGAAGGTGAGAATCAACATTAATAATTTTATTATTTATTTTTTGATATTTCAATTTTGATTTTATTCATATTTAGTTTTTATTGATTTTATTCGTTTTTAAACTCGTTATCCTTATACCCACCACCATAGGATAGGGGGTATATTCATTTAGTCATTCCGTTTGTAACACATCAAAATATCCATTTCCGACCCTACAAAGTGTATATATTTCGAATCGTTGTAGAATTCCAAGACGATTTGACGATGTACGTGCATCTGTCCGTCCGTATGTCCGTCAGTTGTAATCATGCTACAGTCTTTAAAAATTAAGATATTGAGGTGAAATTTTACACGGACTCGTATTTCTTTTATACGCAGGTTCTTGAATTTCTTGAATGGGGCACATCGGACTATATTTGGATAAAGCTGTCATATAGACCGATCTGGCGATTTAGGGTCTTAAGCTAATAACAGGCCCATTGATTACCTGACTTCGCTGATATTTGGAACAGAGAGTTGTATCAAGTCTCCCAAAATCTGTCCAGAATATGGTCCAGACCGGGCTATACTTAGATATAGCTGCCATCCTTCATCCTTAGGGGCTAAAGTCTATAAAAGGCGCATTTATTTTCCGATGTTGCTGAAATTTTAAACAGTGAGTTGCACTAGGTGTCTCGACACCCGACCCGAATATGGTTTATATCGGACCATATACACATATAACTGCCATATAGACAGATATGCCGATGTTGGGTCTTTAGCCTATAACAGGCACATTTATTACCCTATTTTGCTGAAACTCAGAACAGTGAGCTTTATTAGGCTCGTCGATATCCGAACCAAAAATTGTCCAGATTGGAACTTATTTGGATAAAGCTGTCATATAGACCGATCTGCCGATTTCGGGTCTTAGACCCACAACATCTGTCCCGAATATGGTATAGATCGGGCTATATATAGATATAGCTGCTTTTTTGCTGAAATTTGAAACAGTGAGTTCCTTTAAGACTTCCGACACCCAACCCAAATGTGGGTCAGATGGGACCATATTTATATAGCTGTCATAAAGATCGATCTCTTATTGCCCCTCGGCATCCGTATCGAATATGGTCCTCACCGGACAATATCTTGGTGAAGCCTCCATATAGATCGGCCTTCTGATGTAAGATCCAAGGCCTATAGAAGCCCCATTTACTACCAATTTTGCTATAATTTGCCATAGTAGGTTATCTTAGTACCTTCGACATCCTTGTCGAATATAGGTTAGGTTAGGTTAGGTAAGAGTGGCAGTCCTTTACAGACTCACTTAGACAATTTTAAGTCCATTGTGATACCACAGTATCGACAGACCAAGCCTTCTGGCGGGAATCGAACACACGAACCCTGCACTGGTAATCCAAGCATGCTACCAACTCGGCTACAGGGGCGCCCTTGTCGAATATGGTCCAGATTGAAAAATATCTCTGTTGTAGCCCCATATAGACCGATCTCCTGATTTAAGGTCTAAGGCCCATAGAGCCCACATTTATTAATCAATTTAGCTGAAATTTGGCACATATAGTAATCGATCTCCTGATATAAGATCTAAGGCCCATAGAAGCCACATTTACTACCCGATATCCATATCACATGGTCCAGATGCGAAAATATATTTATATAGCCCCCACATAGTCCGACCTCCAGACTTAAGATCCAAGGTCCATAGAATCCCCATTTTTTCCCCCGATTAAGCTGAAATTAGGCGCAGCGAGTTATGCTAGGACCCACGGCATTTGTATCGAATATGCGAATATGATCAGGGCAATATTTTGATATATCCCCTATAAGAATCGATCTCCTGGTTTAATGTTCACGGCCCCGTATTTAACTGAAATTTGATACTTTGCGTTATTTTAGGCCCTTCGACATCCGTATCGAATATGGTTCAGATTGAACAATATCTCTGATATAGGCCCATATAAACCGATTTCCTAATTTAAGGTCCAATGCCCATAGAAACCGCATTTATTACCCGATTTAACTGAAAATTTGGCACATATAGTAGATCGATCTCCTGATTTAAGGTCTAAGGCCCATAGAACCCGTATTTACTACCCGATATCCATATCGAATATGGTTCAGAATGGAAAATATCTTCATATAGCGCCCATATAATCTGACCTCTTGATTAAAAATCCAAGGTCCGTAGAATCCCCGATTAAGCTGAAATTAGTCGCAACGAGTTATCCCAGAACCCACAACATCCGTATCGAATATGATCTGCAAAATATTTTGATATATCCCCCAAATGACCGATCTCCTGATTTAATGTTTACGGCCCATGGAACCCACTTTTAGCTAAAATTTTACACTTTGGGTTATCTTAGGGCCCTCGACATTCCTATCGAATTGGGTCCAGATAAGAAAAAGTCTTGATATTGGCCCGATATAGATTAAAAGTCTAAGGCCCATAGAAGACGCACTTATTACTCAATTTAGCTGAAATTTGGCACATATTGACCGATCTTCTGATGTAAGAACTAAGGTCCATAGAAGCCGTATTTACTACTCGATGTCCATATTGAATACTGATATGATCCAGATCGTAAAATATCTTCATATATGCCCATATAGTCCCACCTCCTGAATTAAGGTCCAAGGTCCATTGAAACCCCATTTATTCCCCGATTAAGCTAAAATTAGTCGTAGCGAGTTATCCTAGAACCCACAACATCCGAATCGAATATGATCTGGACAATATTTTGTTATATCTTTCATATGAACCGATGTCCTGATTTAATCTTCAAGGCTCATGGAACCTGCATTTTACTAAAATTTGACACTTTGAGTTATCATAGGGCCCTCGACATCCACATCAAATATCAGAAAATATTTTTATGTAGCCCCTATATAGATTTATGTACCGATTTAAAGTCTAAGACCCATAGAAGCCGCATTTACCATCCATAGAATCCGCACCTATAAGCCGATTGAGCTGAAAATTGGCACAGTGAGTTATTCTACGACCCTCGAAATCTGTATCAAATATGATTCAGATCAAACAATGTCTTGATATCCACATAGACTGATTTCCTGATTTAAGGTCCAAGGCCCATAGAACCCCCACCTACTGCCTGATTTAGCTGAAATTTAGGGCAGTGTGTTGTCTTAAGGTCTTCGATATGCTTATCTAATGTGGTTTAGATCGGGCATTGATATAGACCTCATATATACCGATCTCCCGATTGAGTGTCTAAAGCCTATAGAACCCGAATTTACTACCCGATATCGCTGAAATTTGGCACTCAGAACTTCTTCGTCCGGTTCGGAGTATGGTTGGGGGTATGATTCGGAGTATGGTTGGGGGTATGTTTCCGAGTATGGTTCGGAGTATAGTTCGGAGTATGGTTCGGAGTATGGTTCGGAGTATGGTTCGGAGTATGGTTGGGTGTATGTTTCGGAATATGGTTCGGAGTATGGTTCGGACTATGGTTCGGAGTATGGTTCGGTGTATGGTTCAGAGTATGATTCGGAGTATAGTTCGGAGTATGGTTCGGAGTATGGGTTCGGAGTATGGTTCGGAGTATGGTTCGGAGTATGGTTCAAGGTATGGTTCGGAGTATGGTTCGGAGTATGGTTCGGAGTATGGTTCGGAGTATGGTTCGGAGTATGGTTCGGAGTATGGTTCGGAGTATGGTTCGGAGTATAGTTCGGAGTATGGTTTGGAGTATGGTTCGGAGTATGGTTCGGAGTATGGTTCGGAGTATGGTTCGGAGTATGGTTCGGAGTATGGTTCAGAGTATGGTTCGGAGTATGGTTCGGAGTATAGTTCCGAGTATGGTTCGGAGTATGGTTCGGAGTATGGTTCGGAGTATGGTTCGAAGTATGGTTCGGAGTATGGTTCGGAGTATGGTTCGTAGAATGGTTTGGATGGTTGACTATGGCGGCCATATTTGTATAGCGATCTACCGATTTATGGTCATTTAAACATAAATTGCGTATTTATTAAGCTATTTAGCTTAGTACAATGGGTACACCTACTCAGCTTTCTTGAATAAGATGTTAATCGGATAATATTTGGATATAGCTGCCCTATACACCTATCCCCCGATTTACGGCATTGCACTAATAAATGGCTTATGTATTATTCGATTCGGATTCTTGTTCGACTTAATATTCTGAGTCGATTTAGCAATGTCCGTCCGTCTGTCTGTTGAAGGAGTAAAGCTAAAAAGTAAAGTAAAAAGTGCTTGAAATTTTGCACAAATACCTCTTAGTAGCGGATGGTTAATGGGTCAAATTTGTCCATGGTTTGATATAGCTCCCATATAAACCGATCTCCCGAATTGACATCTTGAGCCTCTATAGGGCGCAATTCTTAACAGATTTTGTTGAAATTTTGCACGTCACGTTTTGTTATGATTTCCAACAACTGTGCCAGATATGATCCACATCGGTTCACAACCTGGTATAGATCCTGTATAAACCGATCTCCTGATTTAACTTCTTGAGCCTCTAGAGTGCGCAATTACTAACCGATTTGGCTGAAATTTTGCATGAATTCTTTTGTTTTAACTTTCAATAATTTTGCTAGGTATGGTCTGAATCGGTTTATAACCTTATATAGCTCCTATGTAAACCGATCTCCCGATTATACGTCTTGAGCCGATAGGTGGCACCATTGTTATTTGATTTGGCTGAAATTTTGTGCAACGACTTCTCCTATGACCTTCAACATGCGTGCCAAATACGGTCTGAATCGGTCAATAATCCGATAAATCTCCCATCCCATAAAGCCCATCTCCCGATATTACTTCTTGAGCCTCTATCCAATTCGGTTGAAATTTTGCACAATGACTTCTACTCCAACATCCAAACCATGTATGCTCCGAATCTGTCCATAAACCTGGTATGACTTCAATAGCATGGCAATTTTTATCCATTATCCTTTGTTTGCCTATAAAGAGATACCGGGCAAAGAACTTGACAAATGCGATCCATGGTAAGATTCGGCCCGACCCAACTTAGTACGCTTTTACTGGTTTTTTTTATTATTTTTTTTAATTTATATCTATTTTAAATGTTTTTAATATTTTTTCTCTATTCTATTCAGGTTTAAGTGGATCGAAAACCGACATCGAACATAGACGAGAAACTTTTGGCTCGAATAGTATACCACCGAAACCTCCGAAAACATTTTTAACTCTAGTCTGGGAAGCATTACAAGATGTGACCCTTATTATTTTAGAAGTAGCTGCGATAGTCTCATTGATTCTATCCTTTTATAAGCCCGCCGATGAAGAAGCTCGTAAGTTATTCAAGCTTACTAAGTAAACATTTAATGACATTTTTTTTAATTTATTTAAATTGCAGCACTTTTGGAAGAAGAAGATGATCACTATGGCTGGATTGAAGGTTTAGCCATTCTTATATCGGTCATTGTGGTTGTTCTGGTGACAGCATTCAATGATTACTCCAAAGAGCGCCAATTTCGTGGTCTGCAGAATCGCATTGAGGGCGAACACAAGTTCTCGGTTATTCGAGGCGGTGAGGTATGCCAAATATCGGTAACAGACATAGTGGTGGGTGATATAGCTCAGGTCAAATATGGTGATCTATTGCCAGCCGATGGTGTACTCATACAAAGTAATGACTTAAAGGTATGATGGTGTGGTCCCATAAAGTTTCCCAAACTAAATAAATCTTCTGTTTTTCCTTTGCCCCCTAAAAGGTGGATGAATCGTCGTTGACCGGCGAATCGGATCATGTGAAAAAGGGTGTAGAATTTGATCCCATGGTCTTGTCGGGCACCCATGTCATGGAAGGCAGTGGTAAAATGGTGGTCACCGCCGTTGGTGTCAACTCTCAATCTGGTATTATTCTCACTCTTTTGGGCGCCACCGATGAAGAGTCCCATAAAAAGAAATTGAAAAAAGGTATGTTGGCAACTTTAATGCTAAGCGTTGGGTTTCTTGTATAAAAACCAAAGGCTTTGGGCTTTAACAATGACTTACTGATCTAATCTCTTCTAATTCTATGCTCTGTGATAATATCCTATTCAAATGTCAAATGTTATGATTTTGTTACTAACACTTTTTGAGCAATGTACTTATTTTTGTTAAAGCAGCATTTTTAAAAATTTGCAGCAGGACTTGCCTAAAATTCTGGTAAAAGTCGTAATTTTCTTAAAGCCGAGTATAATCCTTTGTTTTACACTATGCGAAGAGCAATTTATTTGGCCTGAGTTAGAGTTGAATAGAAAGGTTACTTAAAATTAGGAAATTTAGATTTAACTTCAGACATAGATTTTGCTAAAGTTTCTTAGCAACAACTTATAAGGGGCAGAGATCTACATAGAAATTTCAGAAAAAATAATGTTTACTATAAATTAAGGAATTTTTCTTCCTCGAAGGTTAAAAAAGTTATACATTTCTTATTATCAAGTAAAAATATTTTCATTGAAAGTAATTTTTTTCTTAAAACATTGTAAAATTTGGCATTTTCCAATAAATAAAAGTTTGTTAAGTGTCTTAAATATGCGCTAAACAGCCTTCACCGAATTCGCGAAAAAAAAACCCTTCCTCAGTTGTATGTTATATTAAGAGATTAGAGCAAGGCAGATTCGTTAAAAATTAAGTTAAATATTTCTTAAAATCAAGTAAAAATATTTTCTTTGAAAGTAATTTTTTCTTAAAACATTGAAATATTTAGCATATTCCTTAGAATATTCCAATAAATAAAAGTTTGTTAAGTGTCTTAAACATGCGCTAAAAAGTCTTCTCCGCATTCGCGGAAAAAATTCCTTTCTCAGTTTTATGTTACCTTAAGAGATTTGAGCAACTCAAATTTGCTCTGTAGGGTACATTAAACTTCTGTTCTTAGTCTTATAGCAAATTTGTTGTCCGTCTGT
Source organism: Stomoxys calcitrans (assembly GCF_963082655.1). NCBI lineage: Eukaryota > Metazoa > Arthropoda > Insecta > Diptera > Muscidae > Stomoxys > Stomoxys calcitrans. Next base: position 13,048,112 of record NC_081555.1, on the reverse strand, counting down.
CCGTTTGGCACCATTTTTCTAAAAGTTTTTTTTTTTTCATCCATTGTCAAAGGAAATATCCTCGATTTTTTTCTCAACTACAGGCTTCTTCAAAAACTTAATTAATAATTTTTCTCCCAAGGAATGCAGCCCTTAAAATGCCTGAAATAAACTTATAAGATATCCATCAATCTGCAACAGATAATCTATTGCACAGAACAACATAAACCTGGGAGTGAGTCCTAGATCCTTGTAGTCTCTTTCTTAGATCTGTCCATTGTCTGTAGGTCTCATAATACTCTAGGTATTATGCCCATAGTTTTGATCCAAACTGCAGTTTGCATTCACAAGCTTGAACCAAATCACCTACACCGCCAGATTTATATTTCTAACAAAAAAAAATCCTCTTCTCTTTCGCTCTCTGAAAAAGAATATGTAAAAACCAACTAACCTTAGCTAACCTCCTGTGTATGTTTTTGTATGTATTTCCGAACTTCTTGGGTGAATATACCCAAACACCTTCCCTAAAGGTTCTAACAAGCAATTCATTCATTACCCTGCAATTTTTTTTATATTAATTTCATTTTATTTTTAATTTTAATCCTTCCAAATCCTTCCCCTTCCCCTACCCCAAATTTATCCGCTCCCCTGCTGTTTCCTGCTAAATAGAACATGAAGAAGAAATAGACTTGGAAAAACAAGCACCACCACCATCACCACCACCCAACAAAACTATTCCTCAAATTTCAGATGGCATTAAGTCTGAAACTGAAGGTAATCATGTTGCTAGCAACGCTGGGGCAGGCGCTGCCGAAGGGGATCAAAAGAAAGAGAAGTCTGTCTTGCAATCGAAACTCACCAAATTGGCCATACAGATTGGTTATGCTGGCTCCACCATTGCCGTGCTGACGGTCATCATTTTGGTCATACAATTCTGTGTTAAGACATTCGTTATCGAGGAGAAACCCTGGAAGAATACCTATGCCAATCATTTTGTTAAGCATTTGATTATCGGTGTAACCGTATTGGTTGTAGCTGTACCTGAAGGTTTGCCGTTAGCTGTTACCCTATCGTTGGCCTATTCGGTGAAGGTAAGTTAGAAAAAAATCTCCATGCTGTAGTTAATTTGAACCTGAAAAGTTACAAAGAGAGAAAAATAAAATAAAAAAAAATAAATTAAAACACTAGATTATAATAAAATAAAGTCAAACAAAACGTGCTAAACTAAAATAAAATAAACATAAATAACATACGGTAAAACTAAAAGAATTAAAATAAAACAAGTAAAAACATTTAAAGTTCGGCCGTGACCATACCCGCCACCCTTGGATACCCACCACCCTTGGATACCCACCACCCTTGGATACCCACCACCCTTGAATACCCACCACCCCTGGATACTCACCACCATGGATAAATCAACCATCCTTTTTTATAACAACTCCACTACTATATCCATAATAGTATGCAAATGGTGGCTGGTATGGATCATATTTGATTCAAGTCCCGAGAACTCTTATACAAGTCACAGTTTCAGCGAAGTCGGGCAACAAATCCACTTTTTATGGGATTTAGACCCTAAATTGGGAGATCTGTCTATATGGAAACTATATTTAAATATAGTCTGATCTAGACCATATGCTGGTCGGTAGACGGGAGGCTTAATACAAGTCACTATGTCAAATTCCAGCGAAATCGGGTTATAATAGCAGCTTTTATGGGCTTAAGACCCTTAATCGGCAGATCGCTCTATATGGTAGCTATATCCGAATATAGACCGATCTGAACCATATTTGAATCGGATATCCGGAGACCTTAATCAAGTCACTTTTACAAATTTCAGCGAAATCGAGGAATAAAAGCAGCTTTTATGGACTCTAGACCCTTAATAGGCAGATCGCTCTATATGGTAGCTATATCTGAATATAGACCGATCTGAACCATATTTGAGTCGGATATCAGGAGACCTTAATCAAGTCACTTTTACAAATTTCATCGAAATCGAATAATAATTGCGGTTCTTATGGGCTTAAGACTCTAAATCAGCAGATCGGTCTATATGACAGCTATATCTAAATATGATCCAATCTGAACCATATTTGGACCGGATGTCGGAAGGCTTAAAATAACTCAATGTTTCAAGTTTCAGCGAAATCGGGTTATAAATGCAGCTTTTATGGGATCAAGACCCTTAATCGGCAGATCGCTTCATATGGTAGCTATATCTGAATATAGACCGATCTGAACCATATTTGAGTCGGATATTGGGAGACCTTAATTAACTCACTGTTCCAAATTTCAGCGAAATCGGATAATAATTACGGCTTTAATGGGCTTAAGACCCTCAATCGGCAGATCGGTCTATACTACAGCTTTATATAAATATGGTCCTATCTGAACCATATTTGCACCGGATATCGGGAGACCTTAAACAACTCACTGTTCCAAATTTCAGCGAAATCGGACAATAATTACGGCTTTTATGGGCTCAAGACCCTTAATAACCAGATCGGTCTATATGACACCTATATATAAATATAATCCGATCTGAACCATATTTGGACCGGATATCGGGAGACCTTAAACAACTTACTATTACAAATATCAGCGAAGTCGGACAATAATTACGGCTTTTATGGGCTCAAGACCCTTAATCGGCAGATCGGTCTATATGACACCTATATCTAAATATAATCTGATCTGAACCATATTTGAACCGTATATCGGGAGACTTTAAACAACTTACTATTATAAATATCAGCGAAGTCGGATAATAATTGCGACTTTTATGAACTCAAGACCCTTAATCCGCAGATCGCTCTATATGGTAGCTATATCTAAATATAATCCGATCTGAACCATATTTGAGTCGGATATTAAGAGACCTTAATCAACTCACTGTTCCAAATTTCAGCGAAATCGGATTATAAATACGGCCTTTATGGGCTCAAGACCCTTAATCGGCAGATCGGTCTATATGACACCTATATCTAAATATAATCCGATCTGAACCATATTTGGACCGGAGACTCGGGAGATCTTAAACAACTTACTATTACAAATATCAGCGAAGTCGGAAAATAATTGCGACTTTTATGAGCTTAAGACGCTAAATCGGCAGATCGGTCTATATGGCAGCTATATCTAAATATGGTCCGATCTGAACTATACATGAGTCGAATGTCGGGAGGTTTAAAGCAACTCACTATTTTCAATTTTATTGAAATCGGATAATAAATGCACGTGTTACGAGCTTAAGACCCTAAATCGGTATATCGGTCTATATGGCAGCTATACCAAAATATGTTCCAATCTGGATCATTTTTGGTTCGGTTATCGACGGGCCTAATAAAACTCACTACGTCAAATTTCAGCAAAATCGGGTAATAGAGGCGCCTGTTATAGGCTTACGACCCTAAATCCCCAGATCGGTGCTTATGGCAGCTATATCTATATATAGTCCGATTTGGCCCATTCAAGAACTTAACCTTCGTATAGAAGAAATACGAGTCTGTGCAAAATTTCAACTCAATATCTAAATTTTAAAGACTGTAGAGTGAATACAACTAACGGACACAGGGGCGGACAGACAGGCAGGCACACCGACATCCTTGTAGTCTTAGAATTTTACCTCGATCAGAAATATATATACTTTGTAGGGTCGGAAATGGATATTTCGATGTGTTACAAACGGAATAACTAAATGAATGTACCCCCTATCCTATGGTTGTGGGTATAATTCAAGTTTCTAGGGACCGAACAGGGTGAATTGAGAGACCGGTTTATATAGGAGCCATATCAGGTTAGAGACCTATTTGGACCATATTTGGCACAGTCATTGAAAGTCAAAACCGAATACCACTTGCTAAATTTCAGCCCAATCGGACAAAAATTGCGGCTTGTAAGGGATCAAGAAGTCAAATCGGGAGATCGACTTATATGGGAGCTATATCAGTTTATAGACCGATTAAAACCGTGCTTGGTAAAGTTGTTGGAAGTCGTAACAGAACACTTTGTGCAAAATTTCATCCAAGTCGAATGAAAATTTCGGCTTCCAGGGGTTCAAGAGGTTAAATCTGGAGATCGGTTTCTATGGGAGCTATATCAGGTTCTTGACCGTTTTGGACGGTACTTTGCACAACTGTTGGAAGTCATAATGGCACACTATGTGCAAAATTTCATCCAAATAGGACGAAAATTTCGGCTTCCAGGGGTTCAAGAAGTCAAATCGGGAGATCGGTTTATATGGGAGCTATATCAGGTTCTTGACCGTTTTGGACGGTACTTGGCACACCTGATGAAAGTCTAAACGGAACACAATGTGTAAAATTTCAGCCAAATCGGATGAAAATTGCGGCTTTCACGGGCTCAAGAAGTCAAATCGGGAGATCGGTTTAAAAGGGAGCTATATACAAATCGGAACCCATATGGCCCATTTGCGATGCCCAATGACCTGCATTAATATTAAGTATCTGTGCAAAATTTCAAGCGGTTAGCTTTACGCGTTCGACCGCTATTGTAATTTCGACAGGCGGAAGGACGGACATAACCAGATCGATTCAGATTCAGGGGTCCTAGATCAATATTTCGAGGTGTTACAAACAGAATGACTTGATTAGTATACCCCACATGAAATGGTGTTGGGTATAAAAAATTAAAATTAAACAAAGTAAAAAAAATTCAAATAAATTTCTTTAAATTGAATTTAAACGAGTACTGATGCTGATGTAACCCTTATTGATTTTTCTTTGACTCTTTTTTTTCCAGAAAATGATGAAAGATAATAATTTGGTACGCCATTTGGATGCCTGCGAGACCATGGGTAATGCCACTGCCATTTGCTCCGATAAGACTGGTACCTTGACTACAAATCGCATGACAGTTGTCCAATCGTACATTTGCGAAAAGCTATGCAAAGTCCTGCCGAAATACAACGACATCCCTCAAACTGTGGCGAATTTGATTACCCAAGGTATATCGGTCAATTCTGCCTATACGTCCAGTATTATGGTAAATTCTGTTACCCTAATAACTATGCTAAGAACTTTTCTTACAACTATTCTTCTGCTCTCTCGCTCTCTCTCTCTCTCTCGCTCACTATTTTAGCCCGGTCCCTCGGCTGATGATTTACCCACACAAGTGGGCAATAAAACGGAATGTGCCCTTTTGGGCTTTGTCATGGGCTTGGGTGTGAAATATCAGTCCATACGTGATGAGATCACCGAAGATAAATTTACTCGTGTATATACATTCAATTCTGTGCGCAAGAGCATGGGTACCGTGATTCCTAGAAGCAATGGTGGCTATCGTCTATTTAGTAAAGGTGCTTCCGAAATTATGTTGGGAAAGTAAGTTTCACAAAACTGAAGGTAATGCCTTAAGACCCTTATTAATTCTCGTTTAAATTCTTTATTACAGATGTAGCTACATTTTTGGCCACAATGGTGTACTGGAAAGATTTACACCCGACATGCAAGAACGTCTCATACGCGAAGTCATTGAGCCCATGGCTTGTGACGGTTTGCGTACCATTTGTATTGCCTATCGTGACTTTGTCCATGGCAAAGCTGCCATGAACGAAGTCTCCATTGATCGTGAACCCAATTGGGATGACGAGGCAGGCATTATGTCGAATCTCACTTGCTTGTGTGTGGTGGGCATTGAGGATCCCGTGCGTCCCGAAGTGCCCGAGGCCATACGCAAGTGTCAACGTGCCGGTATCACAGTGCGCATGGTAACCGGTGACAACATAAATACAGCACGTTCAATTGCCACCAAATGTGGTATACTGAAACCTGGCGATGAGTTCCTTATATTGGAGGGCAAAGAATTCAATAGACGCATTCGTGATAGTAATGGCAATGTATGAGAGATTTGTATTAGGAAGAGATGTTTGGTTTATTATTTTTTTTTCATTTTCTTTCAAAGATTCAACAAAGTTTGATTGACAAGGTTTGGCCTAGATTACGTGTATTGGCTCGTTCTTCCCCTACGGATAAGTACAACCTGGTCAAAGGTAAGTAATAAGAAGAGCAAGAAATAAACATTTGAAATAAAATGGAATAGAAAGAAATGAGAAGACATGCAATTAAAAAAAATCCCCTACAAAAAGCAAGTTTTGATAAAATTTTCTTAAAAAAAAAATCTGCCAAAATTTTATATAAAAAAATCAATTTGTGTTTGTTTGTGTGTTTGTCGATTTGTTTGTTTGTTCCGTATAGACTCAAAAACGGCTGAACCCATTACCTTGAAATTTTTACAGATAGTGTAGGTTGGTCTGGATGGAAACATAATTTTTTTATATCGGAAGGGGGCCCTCCCCCTTACCCCAAAAGTACTACCCAAAATTAAAAGTGTACCCATCAGAACAATATGGGACTCAATTGAAAGAAATTCAGAAGTAGAGTACGAATTTCATATCAAAAATTGAGTCCAAGTAACTGGGGGGCCGCCCCAACCCTAAAAAATAGGTTTCTTGGACGAACATGACAATATGGGACTCAAATGAAAGGTATTCGGGAAGTAGATTACGAGTATTGTCAGGAAGAGGGTATAGGCTTTGTAATTTGTTGATATCGGAAGGGGGCGGACCCTCCCCCTTACACCAAAAGTACTAACCAAAAATAAAAGTGGACCGATCAGAAAAATAGGGGACTCTAATGAAAGGTATTCAGGAATAGAGTACGAAATTCATATTAAAATTTGGGCCCAGATAAATAGGGGCCGCCCAAAACCCCATATAAAGGTTTATTGGACGAGCATGACATTATGGGACTCAAATGAAAGGTATTTGGGAGTAGATTGTGAATATGGTCAGGAAGGAGAAATAGGCTTTATAATATGTTGATTTCGGAAGGGGGACGGACCCTCCCCCTAACCCCAAAAGTACTAACCAAAAATAAAAGTGTACCGATCAGAAAAATAGGGGACTCTAATGAAAGGTATTCAGGAGTAGAGTACGAAATTCATATTAAAAATTTGGTCAAAGTAACTGGGGGGCCGCCCCAACCCCAAAAAATAGGTTTATTGGACGAACATAACAATATGGGACTCCAATGAAAGGTATTTGGGAAGTAGATTACGAGTATTGTCAGGAAGAGGGAATCGGCTTTATAATTTGTTGATATCAAAAGGGGGACGGACCCTCCTCCTAACCCCAAAAGTACTAACCAAAAATAAAAGTGTACCGATCAGAAAAATAGGAGACTCTAATGAAAGGTATTCAGGAGTAGAGTACGAATTTCGTATTAAAAGTTGGGTCCAAGTAACTGGGGGCCGCCCCAACCCTAAAAAATAGGTTTCTTGGACGAACATGATAATATGGGACTCAAATGAAAGGTATTCGGGAAGTAGATTACGAGTATTGTCAGAAAGAGGGAATAGGCTTTATAATTTGTTGATATCGAAAGGGGGGCGGACCCTCCCCCTTACCCCAAAAGTCCTACCCAAAAATAAAAGTGTACCCATCAGAACAATATGGGACTCAAATGAAAGGTATACAGGAGTAGAGTACGAATTTGGCCGCCCAAAACACCCTATAAAAGGTTTATTGGACGAGCATGACAATATGGGGCTCAAATGAAAGGTATTCGGGAGTAGATTACGAATATTGTCAGGAAGGAGAAATAGGCTTTAAACTTATTGATTTTGGAAGGGGGCGGACCCTCCCCCCTTAACCAAAAACACCACCCAAAATCAAAAGTGGACCGATCGGAACAATATGGGTATAAAATGAAAGGTATTCGAAAATAGAATACGAATATGGTATTAAAATTTGGGTCTTAGTACCCATCGGGCCGCGCCAACCCCAAAATTCCCCCAAACAGACATATTGGACGTTCATGTCAATATGGGCCTCAAATGAAAGGTGTTCGGGAGTAGAATACGAAGCTGGCATACAAAATCAGGTCGAAGTGTAAGGGTTCACCCCACCCCCAAAAACGCCCCAAATGGGCATGTGACCCATCATGACTATATGGGACTCGATTTGATTGTTTGGTCCGTAGAATCAAAAACGGCTGAACGGATTTTCTTGAAATTTTCACTGATTTTGTAGGTTAGTCTGGAAACATATAGTTTAAGATATCGGATGGAGGCGGACCCTCCACCTTACTACAAAAACGTCACCTAAACCGAAAAGTGGACCGATAGGCACAGTATCAAAATCCAAATCCAAGCACTCAGCGGATCTCCCAACCCCAAAACTCCTCTAAACAGATATATTTGTCTATATATATATGGGACTCAAATGAAAAGCATTCGGCAGTAGATTGCAAATATGGCGTAAAAATTAGGTCCAGGTCATGGGATGACGCCCTACCTCCAAATGAGTATATAAGCCGACCATGGCTGTATGGGACTCAAATGAAAGATATTTTGGAGTAGATTACGGAAATGACATTAAAATTTGCATTCAAGCAAAGGTGGCGCTTTTCCTCCTAAAAAATATGGTACTCAAATAAAAAGTATTTGGGAGTAGAAAACGAATATGATATTCCATTTTCGAGCCAAGTGTTTGGGGTATGCCCTACAGCACCCCCTAAACTGAACTTCTTATCCGACTATGTCAAAGCTCAAACCAACGTTATTTGGGAGTAAAGAAAGAATTTGATATATATTTTCAGGGCAAAGTGCCGGTGGCCACCCCAGCCCCAAAACACTCTCCAAACAGTTCATATTTACCGACCATGACAATATGGGGCTCACATTAAATGGATTTGGGAGTGCAGCACGAATTTGATATCCATATTTGAGTCGAAATGTCTGAGGTGCCATCGCTCCCCTAAAAAGAACTTCTCACTACCCTAATTTTCAAAAACACCAGATCTCGGAGATTGGTAATGCGAATTGTCCGAATTATTTTTTTGCACTCTCACAGTCAAAAAAAACATGGTTGCCGTTGTTAGGGTCGGGTCCCTAGGGGGCCGTCCAAAACTCGCCAAATGGGTATATAGAGCAATCACGACAATATAGAGCTCAAACGAAAGGTGCTTGAGAGAAAAAAAACGAATTTGATATCAAATTAAAGAGCCATGTATTTGGGGAGCCGTCCACCTCAAAATACCACACTCTACTATATAAAAGCTAAAAAATAAAATTAAAAAAGTTTCTATAAAAACTAAATTTTGACAAAATTTCCAATAAAAAGTAAATTTTGACAAAAATTTCCTATAAAAAAACAAGTTTGACACAATTTCCTATAAAAAGTAAATTTAGTTTTGTCAAGTTTCCTTTTTAGGAAGCCTAGAGGGGCCTATAAAAAATAAATTTTAAAAAAATTTCCTATAAAAAGTAAAATTTGATAAAATTTCCTATAAAAAGTAAACTTTTGTCAAAGTTTCCTATAAAAAGTAATTGTTGACAAATTTTCCTATAAAAGATACATTTTGATAAAACTTCCTATAAAAAGTGAATGTTGTAAAAAATTTCCATAAAAAGCAAAAATTTATCAAATTTCCTATAAAAAGTAAATTTAGTTTTGTCAAATTTACTTTTTATAGGAAGCCTATAGGAGCCTATAAAATTAATTTTGAAAAAATTTCTTATAAAAATTAAACTTTGACAAAATTTTCAATAAAAAAAGATAAATTTTGATAAAACTTCCTATAAAAAGTAAATTTTGACAAGATTTCCTATAAAAAGTCAACTTTGATTATTAAAACAAACATAAAAAAAGTAAACTTTAACAAAATTTCCTTTAAAAGTAAATTTTGACAAAAAATCTTATAAAAAGTAAATTTTGACAAAATCTCCTATTAAAAGTGAATGTTGAAAAAATTTCCATAAAAAGCAAAAATTTATCAAATTTTCTATAAAAAGTAAATTTGAAAAAATTTCCTATAAAAAATAAATTTTGGAAAAATTTTCTATAAAAGCAAATTTTACAAAATTTCCTACAAAAAATAAATTTTGGTAAAATTTCCTATAAAAAGTAAATTAAAAAAAAAATTCCTATAAAAAATAAATTTTGACAAAATTTTTTGTAAAAAGTGAATTTCGACAAAAATTTCCTATAAAATTTAATTTTGACAAAATTTTTGCGAAAATCCAATTTTTTTTTATTTAAATTAAATCTCAATGCATTCTCTTTTCTATTTCATTCCAGGTATCATCGATAGTACTGTAAGTGACAATCGTGAGGTGGTTGCCGTCACGGGTGATGGTACCAACGATGGTCCGGCCCTCAAAAAGGCCGATGTTGGTTTTGCCATGGGTATTGCTGGCACTGATGTTGCTAAAGAGGCTTCCGATATCATTTTGACCGATGATAACTTTAGCAGTATTGTAAAGGCCGTTATGTGGGGTCGTAATGTTTACGATTCGATTTCAAAATTCTTGCAGTTCCAGCTGACGGTAAATGTGGTGGCTGTCATTGTAGCCTTTATTGGTGCCTGTGCTGTGCAAGATTCGCCATTGAAGGTATGTCGCAATGGAACATGGGAGGGGGAGTCTTTCTCTTTATAATGATTTCCCTTTTGTGATTTTAGGCCGTTCAAATGTTGTGGGTCAACTTAATTATGGACACCTTGGCTTCCCTGGCTCTGGCCACAGAAATGCCCACACCAGATTTATTGTTGCGCAAACCCTATGGTCGTACGAAACCCTTGATTTCTGGTACCATGTTAAAGAATATTCTGGGTCAAGCTTTTTACCAATTGATAATCATCTTTGGACTGTTGTTTGTTGGTAGGTATAAAGAAATTGATTCAACAATAGAAACACTTTTTTAAAAATTAAAAAAAATGTTTAAGTCCAAAACTTTAAGTGTTGAGTTCTAAAAGTTAAACCGCGAATCCTATGCTAGACAAAAAAAAAAAAGAAAAATTGAGAGCTATTGTGTGTGAACTCACATTCCAAATAGATATATTGATCAAAATGGGACCTTGAACTTTTAATTTCTTTTAAGAAGTCTTTTTATGACTAGTAATTATTTCAGGAAATTAAGCCTTTACACTGATAAAAAAAAACTTTCAAAAATAGTGCACAAATGGTATAACTATCATGAACAGGCGTTGTTGAAAATATTGTCAACCTACGGCGATGATTTTGTGCACTCACGTTGTTGATGTATGTCCGTTAATAGGTTTTTGTTTCTTTACTTTCTTCCAGGTGATTGGATTTTGGATATTGAATCGGGTCGTGGCCAACCCTTGTCGGCTGGTCCCACACAACATTTCACCATTATTTTTAATACATTTGTCATGATGACTTTGTTTAATGAAATCAATGCTCGCAAAATCCATGGACAGCGTAATGTCCTCGAAGGATTCTTTACTAATCCCATCTTCTATAGCATTTGGATTGCCACCGTTGTATCACAGGTAGGTTGAAAACCAACAGGGTTGGTAACACCAACCAAACAAAGAACTGATTTGCATGGAAAAACGTAGAGAGGGATAGCGACTCTTAAAATTTGTTTTTTTTTTCTATTATTAACTGTTTTCTCTTTACTCATTTCTAGGTCGTTATTGTGCAATTTGGCAAAATGGCCTTCTCCACAAAAGCTCTCTCCCTCGATCAATGGTTGTGGTGCATATTCTTTGGTCTGGGCACCCTGGTGTGGGGACAAGTCATCACTTCACTGCCTACAAAGAGATTCGAAAAGATGGTCTCGTGAGCATCTCCAGACTAAACTCACGCACAAAATAACTTAGCAAACTAAACAACAACAACAGCAACAACAGAAAAGCGAGAAAAACAACAACAAGAGAACGCAACATTTTCTTTCTGGACCTGAGAATATCACAAACTAAAAAAAAAACTCTAAGCAAGGAAACAAAAGGAAAAAATTAAAAATCTAAAACCAGTCATACCCCCTTCTCTCTACTCTACATTAAGCTATAACAACTACAACTACAACAACAAAAGCAAAACAAAACAAAAACAAAAGAAATAGTAAAATTTTTTCTCATCATGTTATTCATTAAAGCAAATGTTCAAATGTTTAAATGTTCAAATAAAGTGAATTTATTTTTTATTTATTACGATTATTTTTCCATCTATACAGAACACAAAACAACAAAAGGTAGGGAAGAAACCTTCACCGTGGATCGCATTTGTCAAGTTTTTTGGCCGATATTTCTTAATAGACAAGAATGGATAAGAATTGCTATACTATTGTGTTGCCCAAAAAGTAATTGCGGATTTTTCATATAGTCGGCGTTGACAAATTTTTTCACAGCTTGTGTCTCTGTAATTGCATTCTTTCTTCTGTCAGTTATCAGCTGCTACTTTTAGCTTGCTTTAGAAAAAAAGTGTAAAAAAAGTATATTTGATTAAAGTTCATTCTAAGTTTTATTAAAAATGCATTTACTTTCTTTTAAAAAATCAGCAATTACTTTTTGGGCAACCCAATATTTCAGCTATATCAAGTTATGAACCGATTGGGGCCATATTTATTTGGCTGTTGGAAACCAAAGTCGAATTCATTGTGCAAAATTTCAGCCAAATCGGATAAGAATTGCGCTCCATTGTGGCCCAAGAAATAAAATTGGGAGATCCCTATAAAAAACGGGAGCTACATCAGGTCATGAACCGGTTTGGACCATACTTGGCAGAGTTTTTAGCGGTCAATCCAAAAGACTTCATGCAAAATTTTAGCCAAAAATTTCAGTTGGAAGTTAAAACGAAACACTTTCTGCAAAATTTCAGCCAAATCCGATAATAAGTGCGCCTTCTACCAACTCAAGAAGTCAAGATCCGAAATAGGTTTATTTGGAAGCTACATCAAGTTATGAACCGATTAAGACCATACATAGCACAGTTGTTGGCGGTCAATCCAAAAGACTTCATGCAAAATTTCAGCCAAAAATTTCGGTTGGAAGTCAAAACGAAACACTTTCTGCAAAATTTCAGCTAAATCCGACAAAATTGCGCCCTCTACCAACTCAAGAAGTCAAGATACGAAATAGGTTTATATGGGAGCTACATCAGGTTATGAAACGATTAAGACCATACTAAGCACAGTTGTATGCGGTCAATCCAAAAGACTTCATGCAAAATTTTAGCCAAAAATTTCAGTTGGAAGTTAAAACGAAACACTTTCTGCAAAATTTCAGCCAAATCCGATAATAAGAGCGCCTTCTACCAACTCAAGAAATCAAGATCCGAAATAGGTTTATTTGGAAGCTACATCAAGTTATGAACCGATTAAGACCATACATAGCACAGTTGTTGGCGGTCAATCCAAAAGACTTCATGCAAAATTTCAGCCAAAAATTTCAGTTGGAAGTCAAAACGAAACACTTTCTGCAAAATTTCAGCTAAATCCGACAAAATTGCGCCCTCTACCAACTCAAGAAGTCAAGATACGAAATAGGTTTATATGGGAGCTACATCAGGTTATGAAACGATTAAGACCATACTAAGCACAGTTGTATGCGGTCAATCCAAAAGACTTCATGCAAAATTTCAGCCAAAAATTTCAGTTGGAAGTTAAAACGAAACACTTTCTGCAAAATTTCAGCCAAATCCGATAATAATTGCGCCCTCTACCAACTCAAGATGTCAAGATCCGAAATAGGTTTATTTGGAAGCTACATCAAGTTATGAACCGATTAAAACCATACTTAGCACAGTTGTTGGCGGTCAATCCAAAAGACTTCATGCAAAATTTCAGCCAAAAATTTCAGTTGGAAGTTAAAACGAAACACTTTCTGCAAAATTTCAGCCAAATCCGATAATAATTGCGCCCTCTAGCGACTAAAGAAGTCAAGATCCGATATAGGTGTATATGCGGGCTACATCAGGTTATGAAGCGATTAGAACCATACTCAGCACAGTTGTTGGCAGTTAATCCAAAAGAATTCATGCAAAATTTCAGCCAAATCGGATGAGAATTGCGCCCTCTAGAGGCTCAAGAAGTCAAAAGCCGAGATCGGTTTATATAGCAGCTACATCAAGTTATGAACCGCTTTGGACCATACTTGGCAAAGTTGTTGGAAGTAAAAATAAAACACTTGGTGCCAAATTTCAGGTAAATGGGATAAGAATTGCGCCCTCTAGAGGCACAAGAAGTTTAGATCCCATATCGGTTTATATGGCAGCTATACCAAAACATGAACCAATTTGGTCAATTTACAATCCCAACCGACCTGACTTTTTCAAAAGTTAACGTGTTTTCGACAGAGAGACGGACGGATCGACTGGCATGGCTAGATCGACTTAAAATGTCATGCCGATCAAGAATATATATACTTTATGGGGTCCTAGACGCACATTTCGAGGTGTTACAAACGGAATGACGAAATAAGTATACCCCCATCCTATGGGTGGAGGGTGTAAAAATGTATTTGTATGTGTTTGTCGGTTCGTTTGTTTGTGTGTTCCTTATAGACTCAACAAGTAAAAGCGTGCTAAGTTCGGCCGGGCCGAATCTCCACCATGGATTCTGCTCAAATATGGTAGCTATAACTTGTTATAGACCGATTTAAACCGTTCTCGATACAGTTGTTGAGAGTCATAACAGAACACCGCGTGTAAAATTTCAGCCAAATCGGCTTCCAGGGGTTTAAGAAGTCAAATCAGGATATCGGTTTATATGGGAACTAAATCAGGTTATAGACCGATTTCAGACCAAAATTTCAGCCAAATCGGACAAAAATTTCGGCTTTCAGGGGCCCAAGAAGTCAAATCGAGAGATCGGTTTATATGGGAGCTATATCTAGTTATAGACCGATTTGGACCGTACTTCGCATAGTTGTTGAGAGTCATAACGGAACACTATGTGCAAAATTTCAGCCAAATCGGACAAAAATTGCGGCTTTCAGGGGCTCAAGAAGTCAAATCGGGAGATCGGTTTATATGGGAGCTACATCCAAATCTGAACCGATATGGCCAAATTGTAATCCCCAACGACCTACATTAATAAGAAATATCTGTGCAAAATTTCAAGCGTCTAGCTTTACGCGTTCGACTGCTATCGTGATTTCGACAGACAGACGGACGGACATGGCTAGATCGACTCAGGATGTCGAGACGATCAAGAATATATATTCTTTATGGGGTCCTAAATCAATATTTCGAGGAGTTACAAACGGAATGACTACATTAGTATACCCCTATCCTATGGTGGTGGGTATGTACCGATTTTTTGTAATTTTCACAGATGGTCCATAATGATCCCGGAGGTCACCGTAGCGCAGAGGTTAGCATGTCCGCCTATGACGCTAAATGCCTGGGTTCGAATCCTGGCAGGAACATCAGAAAAATGTTCAGCGGTGGTTATCCCTTCCTAATGGTGGCGATATTAGGAAGGCATGCCATTCGGACTCGGCTATAAAAAGGAGGTCCCTTATCATTGAGCTTAAAATTGAATCGGATAGCTCTCATTGATTTGTGAGAAGTTGGCCCCAGTTCCTTAATGGAATATTCATAGGCAAATTTGGAAATGCAAATGCATGGTGAAAATAGGGTACTATATTTTTGGATATCTGAAGGGGGGACGGACCCTCCCCCTTACCCAAATTTCCAAATAACGGCGGATCTCGGAGATGGTTGGTGTAATTTAAGCAAAATTTTTTATAATAACCCAAAAACAAAAAATTGGGTACCCAAATTTCGGATGGGGTACATAGGGGGGCCGTCCCACCCCCAAACCTCACCAAATATATATATGGAACAATGATGAGAAAATGGGACTCAAATGAAAGTTATTTAAGATTAGAAAACTTATCTGATATCAATTTGTAGGGCCAAGTGTTTCGGGGACCACACCAACCTCCAAAAAATCCCCAAATCGGGGATATTTACCGGACATGGCAATATGGGGCACAAATAAAATGTATTTGAGTGAAGAATACGAATCTGATATCCAAATGTGGGACCAAGTTTCTGGGGGTTCACCCCTTCCCCAAAACATCCCCCAAATAGGTTTTATTTACTGGCCATGACAATAAGAGGCTTAAATTATAGGTATTTGAGTGTAGAATACGAATCTGATATCCAAATGTGAGACCACATGTTTGGGGGGCCGCCCTCTCCAAAAACATCCCCCAAAGAGCACAAATTTACGAGCATGGCAATATAGGATCCTCCTTTTTATAGCCGAGTCCGAACGGCGTGCCGCAGTGCGCCACCTCTTTGGAGAGATTTACATGGCATAGTACCTCACAAATGTTGCCAGCATTAGGAGGGGAAAACCACCGCTGAAAATTTTTTGTGATGGTCTCGCCAGGATTCGAACCCAGGCGTTCAGCGTCATAGGCGGAAATGCTAACCTCTGCGCTACGGTTGCCTCCGACCCACCCACCGCATTACTCTACCCAAATAGGAAATATTTTCTGACCATTGCAATATGGGGCTCAAGTAATAGGTACTTTAGAGTAGAATACGATGCTGATATATTTTCAGAGAAAGTCACTGAATGGCCGACCCTTGCCCCAAATCGGACTATGCAAATATTGGGCGCAAATGAAAGGTATTTTGGAGTAGACCACAAATCTGATATAAACATTCAGGACCAACTGTCTAGGGCAGGTCCCAACCCCGTAACACTCTCAAATAGGACGTATTTGCTCGCCATGGCAATTTGAGTGGAGCTCTCCACAAAGCGGACATATTTGCTGACTTTTGCAATAAGGGTTTTAAACGAAAGGTATTGGAGATTAGAAAACGAAATTGGTGTCCAATTTTGAGGCCAAAGCCAATATGGGGTACAAATAAATGATATTTGAGAGCAGAGTGGGGAACCACCTACTTCCCAAAACACCATTAAATCGGACAGATTTACCGACCATGTCAATGTGGGGCTCAAATGAAAGGTGTTGGGGAGTAGAGCACGAAATTCATACCCACTTCCGGGACCAATTTTCTGGGGGTCTAACCCTATCCCAAAGCATCCCTCAAACAGCAATTTTTTACTGACCATTGCCATATGGGGCTCAAATAAACGTATTTGGGTGTAGAATACGAATCTCATATCCAAATGACCCCCAGAAATTTGGTCCAAATGTGGGACCAAATTTCTGGGGGTCAATCCCTTCCTCAAAACACCCCCCAAACAGGACTAATTTGCTGACCATTGCAATATGTGGCTCAAATGAAAGGTATTTGAGATAAGAAAACGAATTTGATAACCAATTTTGGGGCCACGTATGGGGCCCCATCCCATCATCCCATAAACTCTCTTTAAACCAATGACAATATAAAGGGTGATTTTTTTGAGGTTAGGATTTTCATGCATTAGTATTTGACAGATCACGTGGGATTTCAGACATGGTGTCAAAGAGAAAGATGCTCAGTATGCTTTGACATTTCATCATGAATAGACTTACTAACGAGCAACGCTTGCAAATCATTGAATTTTATTACCAAAATCAGTGTTCGGTTCGAAATGTGTTCATTCACCGTTCAGCGATGAGGCTCATTTCTGGTTGAATGGCTACGTAAATAAGCAAAATTGCCGCATTTGGAGTGAAGAGCAACCAGAAGCCGTTCAAGAACTGCCCATGCATCCCGAAAAATGCACTGTTTGGTGTGGTTTGTACGCTGGTGGAATCATTGGACCGTATTTTTTCAAAGATGCTGTTGGACGCAACGTTACGGTGAATGAACACATTTCGAACCGAACACTGATTTTGGTAATAAAATTCAATGATTTGCAAGCGTTGCTCGTTAGTAAGTCTATTCATGATGAAATGTCAAAGCATACTGAGCATCTTTCTCTTTGACACCATGTCTGAAATCCCACGTGATCTGTCAAATACTAATGCATGAAAATCCTAACCTCAAAAAAATCACCCTTTAGTGTTTAAATAAATGGTATTTGAGAGTAGACCACGATGCTATTATTTTTTTCAGGGCAAAGTGTATGGGGGACCACCTCACCCCCGAAAATACCCCTAAATCGGACACCGATCATGGCAATATGGGACTCAAATGAAAGGTATTTGGGAGTAGAGCACTTTCAGAAACACGTTTCTGGGGGTCCACACAACCCCCTAAGCTAACCAACCACCACCCTGGGTGCCTTCCCACACCCAAAATCCTCATGAGAATATCAGGCTCAAAAAAAGTGTTTTAAGAATGGAAGAAATAAAATTTGGACAAAATTTTCTTAAAAATGTGTCTACATTAATGAGATTTTGATTTATTTAAGCGATTTTTTATTCAATGATTCACCCACTCCCACTTATCACACTTATCCCTCAAAATTTATTTCTCTTTTATATTTCTCTTTGTTCGCTTTGTCTCCGCTGTAAGTGAGAGTTCTTGCAAACCATAGTCCACCAATGGCAGCATCCCTTATTCTTCTAACTGGAAAAAGTAGTGACAAATCAAAAACCCCTTCGAAAGAAATTTTGAATATGAACAACCTTAAAAATTTTTTGATCACATGGCTGATGACGCCTTAAACGTATTTGCAACATAACACAAAAGGATTTTATTAATTAGTTATCCTTAATTCTTGATGGCCTTCCGTTCATGTGCCACATCATCATAGCGGGTGTTTCAAAGGCTTGCAAATTGAACATAATTGATAACAAAGAAAAAAACTCAGAAAATTCTACACTCCCCAGAGATTTTCAATAGCTAGCTGGGGTACAATGGCAAAAACGTTTATGCGTGTGAGCTGGTGGTTGTTAATGGGGGCGAGAGAGGAGTTGGTAGTTGAAGCTTTTGTGGGAATTGAGACCTGTTGTTAGCGGCTTTAAGTTGAAGTCCCTTGGGATTTATGTGCTTATTTGAAGACCAACTAAATGCTCATGTTACAGGATACTTTAAACGTATTATAGCATGAAATTCGCGTTTATTGGCTTTTCATCCAACATTATCAATTGTATGGTAAAGGAGACGCAAAAGATGATGATAGCAGATGAGTGTGTATAAGGTGGGAACGTAATTTACCCTCTTTAATATTTTTTGTAAATATTCTGCTAAATATGAATGGTAATCCATTTTTATGCACTACACCGCTACTGTGATATAGGGTTTTAAAACTTAGTACATTTGTTTTTAACACCAAGAAGGAATAGAGATAGACCCATTAACAAGTATAAGGATCGGTCGTAACTTAATATAGCTGCTATATAAACCAATCTTGGATCTTGACTTCTTGAGCCACTAGAGGGCGCAATTCTCATCCGATGTGGCTCGAGGGGTTTTGTTCGAGGGGTTTTGTTATGACTTCCAACAACTGTGCTACTTATGGTCCAAATCGGTACATAACCTGATATAGCTGCCATATAAACCGATCTGAGATCTTGACTGTTTAAGCCTCTAGAGGGCGCAATTAATATCTGATTTGATTGAAATTTTGTACAATGACTTCTCCCATGACCTTCAACATACGTGTCCAATATAGTCCGAATCGATCAATAGCCTGATACAACTCCCATATAAACCGATCTCCTGATTTTGCTTCTGGAGCCCCTACAAGGTGCAATTGTTATCCGAATGAACTGAACTATTACACAATTACTTCTAAAGGGTGATTTTTTTGAGGTTAGGATTTTCATGCATTAGTATTTGACAGATCACGTGGGATTTCAGACACGGTGTCAAAGAGAAAGATGCTCAGTATGCTTTGACATTTCATCATGAATAGACTTACTAACGAGCAACGCTTGCAAATCATTGAATTTTATTACCAAAATCAGTGTTCGGTTCGAAATGTGTTCATTCACCGTAACGTTGCGTCCAACAGGATCTTTGAAAAAATACGGTCCAATGATTCCACCAGCGTACAAACCACACCAAACAGTGCATTTTTCGGGATGCATGGGCAGTTCTTGAACGGCTTCTGGTTGCTCTTCACTCCAAATGCGGAAATTTTGCTTATTTACGTAGCCATTCAACCAGAAATGAGCCTCATCGCTGAACAAAATTTGTCGATAAAAAAGCGGATTTTCTGCCAACTTTTCTAGGGCCCATTCACTGAAAATGATTTGCAAGCGTTGCTCGTTAGTAAGTCTATTCATGATGAAATGTCAAAGCATACTGAACATCTTTCTCTTTGACACCATGTCTGAAATCCCACGTGATCTGTCAAATACTAATGCATGAAAATCCTAACCTCAAAAAAATCACCCTTTACTATGGTCTTTAACATTCAATTAATTTATGGTTCGAATCGGACTATAGCTTGATTTAGCTCCAACAGCATAACAATTCTTATCCATTGTTCTTTGTGTGCCTAAAAAGAGATACCGCGCAAAGAACTCGACGAATGCGATCCATGGTGGAGGGTATGTAAGATTCGGCCCGGCTGAACTTAGCATGCTCTTACTTGTTCAATTACAACACCTACAACACTACTGTGGTACAGGGTATTATAACTTAGTGCATTTGTTTGTTACACCTAAAAGGAAGAGAGATAGACCCATGGATACCGACCGACTCAGAATCGCTTTCTGATTCTATTTATGTTATGTCCGCCTGTCTGTCTGTCCATGTTAGGTAGGTTAGGTTAGGCAAGAGTGGCAGTCCTTTACAGACTCACTTAGACAATTTTAAGTCCATTGTGATACCACAGTAGCGACAGACTAAGGCTTCTGGTGGGAATCGAACCTGCACTGGTAATCCAAGCACGCTACCAACTCGGCTACCGGGGGCCCTATCTGTCCATGTTAATTTGTATACAAAGTACAGATCGTAGTTTTCTTTCGATTTTTCGGCCAAGAGTCGTAGCCTATTGAAATTGAAAGAAATCAGTTCAGATTTTAATATATTGGGTTGCCCAAAAAGTAATTGCGGATTTTTTAAAAGAAAGTAAATGCATTTTTAATAAAACTAAGAATGAACTTTAATCAAATATACTTTTTTTACACTTTTTTTCTAAAGCAAGCTTAAAGTAACAGCTGATAACTGACAGAAGAAAGAATGCAATTACAGAGTCACAAGCTGTGAAAAAATTTGTCAACGCTGACTATATGAAAAATCCGCAATTACTTTTTGGGCAACCTAACTCACATATAAATATCACCCGATTTTAAATTCAAGAGTCACAGTAGGTGCATTTATTGACCAAGCTTGCCAAAACTTTGTACAACACTTTTCTCGACAACTTCCACAATATCTGAGAAATTTGCTTCAAATCGGTTCAGATTTAAATATAGCTTCCATATATATATATATTCGTATGCTTTTAAGAAAAATTGCAAAAAAACGCTTATTTGTTAAGAGATTCTTTCGAAATTTGGCAGGAAGGATTTTTGTATGACTCTCGACACTACTGGAGAATTTCATAGAAATCGGTTCAGATTTAGATATAGCTGCCATATATGTATATCGCCCGATTTCCCTTTCTAGAGCCACTGCAAGCGCATTTATTGACCAATCTTGCCACAATTTTGTACAACGCTTTCCTCGGCGACTATTAAAATATATGAGAAGTTTGCAGAAAATCAGTTCAAATTTAGATGTAGCTTCCATATATATGTTCATCCGATTTGCAATAATATTGCAATAAAATGGTCATTTGTTAACCGATTCTCTCGAAATTTAGCAGGGAGGATTTTCTCTTGACTCTTGATATTACTGATGAATTTCATGGAAATCGGTTCAGATTTAGATATAGCTCTCATAGATATAAATCGTCCGATTTTAACTTCTAGAGCTACAGCAAGCGCATTTATTGACCAATCATGCCAAAACTTTGTACAACGCTGTCCTCGATAACTTCCACAATATCTGAGAAGTTTGCTCCAAATCGGTTCAGATTTAGATGTAGCTCCCATATATATGTTCATCCGATTTGCAATAATATTGCAATAAAATGGTCATTTGTTAACCGATTCTCTCGAAATTTAGCAGGGAGGATTTTCTCTTGACTCTTAATATTACTGGTCAATTTCATAGAAATCAGTTCAGATTTAGATATAGCTGTCATGTATGTATATCTCCCGATTTTCACTCCAAGAGCCACTACAAGCGCATTTATTGACCAATCTTGCCCAAATTTTGCACAACGCTTTCCTCGACAAAGACTGCCACATTATCTGAGAAGTTTGCTCGAAATCGTTTCAGATTTAGATATAACTCTCATATATATGTTCTTCAGATTTTGGGTATTTTGCAATAATGTTGTAATTTGTCAAGAGTTGTTATTACAGTTTAAACATATTTGCTCGAAATTTGATACGGATTGTTTAAGAACCCATCTGAAAACATCTGCCGAGGTCCATAAAAATTGGTTAAGAATTGGATATAGCTCCTACATTGTACTTATAGGGTAGGTGTAGGGTATTATAGAGACGGCACCATCCGACTATTGCCTTTCCTTACTGCTTTTGACATGTTTTTATGCTTAAGAGAAAATCTTACTTGCCGAACCACCCTTATATTCCACATTTTTCCACATACACATTCATATATTATGCTCAATTTTCCCTTTGATGTGTTGCTGCCATCCCTATGTCCTTACACAGAAACCATACTATGTTTGAGTGTTATTTTAAGCCCTCCCATTTTTTGAGTGAATTCGGTTTCTCTGGGTAAAAGAGGAATAAAATTTCAAATACAGAACCGTCTCCATCAGGTGGAATAATATCTCTGACAACATTTGAAACAGTTACATTCCTAAAGCCTTTATCAAGAGTCCAATGACACGGTGCTCTATTACTGGACCTTAAATTAGGGTTTGTCAGAAAGTGCCTTCGAAATTATAAAAATTTTGTGGAGTTTATGTGATAAAAATAGGAAAACCATGTCCTTGGTGATTTGATGTGAGCTCAATCAATCATACGTTTAAAAATATTTTTAAAATAAAATTTAATATTAACAAACGTTAAAAAAAACAAATATTGCGAAAAAATAAAATTTTGTTAAAAATAATGTTTTAACAACATTTTGTAGTTTAAACTTTTGTCGAAAAATTTTTTATATAGAAAATTCTGTCAAAAATGTATTTTTTTACAAAACAGCTGAACCGGCCCCCAACGCTGTGCCTTCTTTTAGTTTATATGGAACAAAATTATCCTTTGAATATTTATTTTCGACAGTTAAAGAGCTTTTAGTGAAATACCATGCTACGAAAATGGTATATGCATATCGCTTGACTAACAGCAAACCAATATAAGTGCCTTTATCAGAATCCCATATGATCTTTATTGGACTACGAATTCGCTCGGAGGGTTTAATGTGATTTAAGTTTGGATGTTAGATGTACTCTATACTTAAAAGACTAAATCTCAGCCCGATATTTTCATGATGTCCGATTTAGGGGTGTTTTCGGGGGTAAAGTGGTCCCCAAGACACTTGGCCCCGAAAAAAGTATCAAAATAATGCTCTTCTCTCAAATACCATTTATTTAAACCCCATATTGTCATTGGTTTAAGGAGAGTTTATGGGATGAGGCGCCCCCTCAATGACTTGGCCTCAAATTCGTTTTCTAATCTCAAGTCACTTGGCCCCGAAAAAAAATATCAGCATCGTACTCTTCTCTCAAATACCATTTATTTAAACCCCATATTGTCATTGGTTTAAGGGGAGTTTTGGGATGAGGCGCCCCCTCAAAGACTTGGCCCCAAATTCGTTTTCTAATCTCAAATACTTTTCAGTTGAGTCACATATTGCCATGGTCGGTAAATTTGTCTCCTTTTGGGGGAGGGGCGGTGCCCCAAATACATGGTCCCACATTTGGATATAAGTTTCGTATTCAACTCCCAAATACCTATCTAAACCCCATATTGCGATGGTCAGTAAATAAATGCTGTTTGTGGGGTGTTTTGGGGAAGGAATAGACCCCCAGAAGATTGGTCCCCAAAGTGGGTATCAATTTCCAGCTCTACTCTCCAATACCTTTCATTTGAGCCCTACATTGACATGGTGGGTAAATATTGGGTTGCCCAAAAAGTAATTGCGGATTTTTCATATAGTCGGCGTTGACAAATTTTTTCACAGCTTGTGGCTCTGTAATTGCATTCTTTCTTCTGTCAGTTATCAGCTGTTACTTTTACCTTGCTTTAGAAAAAAAGTGTAAAAAAAGTATATTTGATTAAAGTTCATTCTAAGTTTTATTAAAAATGCATTTACTTTCTTTTAAAAAATCCGCAATTACTTTTTGGGCAACGCAATATGTTCGATTTAGGGTTGTTTTGGGGAGTGGGGTGGTCCCCCACACACTAAGCCCTGAAAATATATCAGCATCGTGCTCTATTCTCAAATATCATTTATTTAAACCCCATATTGGCATTGGGCTCAAAATTGGATATCAAATTCATTTTCTAATCTCAAATACCTTTCATTTAAACCTCTTACTGCAAAAGTCAGCAGTATGTCCGGTTCGGGGTATGGGCACTAAAAACTATCAAAAGCGAGCTCCACCCTCTTTAAGACCCAAATTGCAATGGTGAACAAATACCCCCTATTTGGGGGTTGTTATAGGGATGGGACGTCCCCTAGACTGGTGGTCCCGAATGTTGATATCAGATTCGTGGTCTACTCCCAAATACCTTTCATTTGAGCTCCATATTTCTATAGTCGACAAACATGAACGGTTTGGGAGGTGTTTTGGTGGAGGGGCGGCCACTCAGTGGCTTGGCCCTGAAAATATATATCAGATTCGTGTTCTACCCTCAAATACCTCTTATTTGAGCCCCATATTGCCAGCAAATATGTCCTATTTGGGTGGTGTACCCATAGACAATTTTTGCCGAATATTCATTTCAGATTCGTGCTTTACTCCCAAAGACCTTTCATTTGAGACCCACATTGCTATGGTCGTAAACTTGTCCTGTTTGGGGGGCGTTTTTGGGAGGGGCGGCCCCCACTTAGTCCCACATTTGGATATCAGATTCGTATTCCTCACTCCAATACCATTCCTTTGAGCCCCATATTGCCATGGTCAGTAAATAAGTCCTATTTGGGGGGTGTTTTGGGGAAGGGGTGCACCCCCAGAAACTTGGTCTCACATTTGGATATCAGATTCGTATTCTACTCGCAAATACCTTTCATTTGAGTCCTATACTGCCATGCCATGGAGTGATACCCCAAACACTTGGTCCCACAATTGGATATAAGATACGTTTTCTTATCTTAAGTATCTTTCATTAGAGCCCCATATTGCCGTGATTGGTCTATATAAATATTTTAGAGGTTTTTAGGGTTGGGGCGGTACCCCATACGAAATGTACACCAAATTTTTGTTTTTAGGTTACTATAATAGAGCACACAAAATTTCGCTTTAATCGCACCACCCATCTCCGAAATCTGGTGTTTCTGAAAATCAGGGTAAGGGGGAGGGTACGCCCCCTTCACGATGTTAAAAAATGTAGTACCCTTTTTTCACCACGGGATCATTATGCACCATCTGTGAAAATTACATGAAAATTGGTTCAGCCATTTTGGAGTCTATAAGGAACACACAGACAAACAAACAGACACAAATTGATTTTTATATCCTCCACCATAGGATGGTGGTATACTAATTTCGTCATTCTGTTTGTAACACCTCGAAGTCGATCTAGCCATGTCCGTCCGTCCGTCTGTCTGTCGAAAGCACGCAAACTTTCGAAGAAGTAAAGCTAGGCGCTTGAAATTTTGCACAAAAACTTTTTATTAGTGTAGGTCGATTGGGATTGAAAATGGGCCAAATCGGTCTATGTTTTGATATAGCTGTCATATAAACCGATCTTGGGTCTTGACTTCCTGAGCCTCTAGAGGGCGCAATTCTCGTCCGATTTGACTGAAATTTCACACGTGGTGTTTAGGTATTACTTCCAACAACTGTGCTAAGTATGCTTCAAATCGGTTCATAACCTGATATAGCTGCCATATAAACCGATCTTGGGTCTTGACTTCTTGAGCCTCCAGAGGGCGCAATTCTCATCCGATTCGGCATATTCTGCCATGACCTTCAACATACGTGTCCGAATGGACGGAAATTTTACACAACGACTCCTACAATGTTCAAAATTTCATTTTTATAGAAAATTTTCTCAAATTTTATTTTTTAGAAAATTTTCTCAAATTTTATTTCCTTAGCTTTGCTTATTTTTCAACAAATTCAATTTTGAATGGTTGATAATGGGTCATAATTTTTCCAATTTGATCAAATTTGTGGTTTTTATTAATTAAATAATTTTTACATTTATTTAAAACCTACAAAAAACCACATGACAGTGAACCTAGATTTTTGGATTTAATTAATTGTCCATGAAAGTCGGACAAGAAGGGCTTATCTTTGTTAAAACTTGACATTCATGCCGAATGTTTTTGTACTGCAAGTCAGTTTTTATCAATTGGTCTGAGCCGGGTCATTAGCCATTCGGTAAGAGATAATGTATATTAGAGTGGTTCACATTATTAAAAACAATTGGTTTGATCAGTTTTAGAAGAGATGAGAATACCTAGAATCTGGGAGGACACCGTTTTTGATCCTAGACGCCTGTATTCTTAAACTGGCAAGAACATCAGCGCTGATTGTACCCCATTTATGCGACCCGGGTACACTGAAATAATGTTAAAGATTCGAGCCAAATATAAGCCAACTTAATTTAAAGATGAAAAATTTTCCAAATTTTTAAGGAAACATTCCCTTTGGTGAAAAATATTTTAATTTATATTAAGGATATTTTATTTTATAAGGTAGGTAAATAAATCATATGCCAAATATCAGGCATGTCGTATAACAATTGAAGCTTCTTGGGGCTTCAAGTTGAGTGTTATCAGGGTATTTGTTTATTTGGGGGCTATTGGTTGATAGCTCCTATAAGTAATTCAAGTGCCGTGGATTCGATTCTCTTCAGAGGTTTTGGACTGTCGCTACTTTCATTTCACAATGAACCACAAATTGTCTGGGTGAGTACTAAAGGGTGATTTTTTAGCTATTATCTTTTTGGAAACACTCGTTTAAAGAGCTCACGCACGTTTTGTGTTTTGTTTCACTGTCAAACATCTTCAGTTTGTTTCATAATTTAACCATGAATCATCTTACAAACGAACAGCGCTTGCCAATTATTCAATTTTATTATCAAAATGCGTGCTCTGTTAGAAAAGTTCATCGCGCGCATCTTCCATGTTATGGACAATCTCATTTTTGGCTCAATGGTACGTAAATAAGCAGAATTGTCGATTTTGGAGTGAAGATCAGCCAGAAGCATTGCAATAGCTTGACAATTGACCGCCTAAATTGTGCGATTTAACGCCTTTAGACTTTTTCTGTGGGGCTATGTTAAAGCTCATGTATATACAGACTAGCCCGCTTCAATTGACGCATTGGAAAACGACAACAGTGAAGCATTTATTCGTGAGATACCAGCCGAAATGTTGGAAAGAGTATGTCAAAATTGGGTTAAGCGGTTGGACCATTTGAGGCGCAGTCAGGGTCAACATTTGCATGAAATAATCTTCAACATTAAATTATGTGTTTCAAATGAAACAAAAATATTAAAAATTTCCCAACTGTCTAACCTAACCTCGTACGTAATTATATATGCATTTAAATTGTGCATAAACAAGCACCCACATGAATTTACTACTCTCACACTCACACACGTTCACATTCATACATAAATGTGATAATTTCAATTAAGGCTATTACTTATCGTATCCAAGAATGCCATACACCACACATCCAAGAGATAACTCGCCGAAAACAAACAAATTGTAATAACAAATCATAAATGAGATTCAATTGTAATTTTGGTCACCTATACTTATACACATATGTATATAAATGTAGGTACTCAGCGCTGTATATTTTCCTTGTATTTGTTGCCTGGTGTACAAAATTGTGCTCTGTAATTATAGCAGATAAAGGCTATTCGAGGCAGATAAACACACTCGAAACCACATCAGCCACAAACATTTCATGCCAGATAAGACGCCAAAAAACCGCCAAATAATCAGAGTCAAGAGCTAGTGAGAGATAGAGAGGTAGGTGAAAGACATAATAAAACTTATAAGTCTCGAAAGTGTTAATAGTAACCCCTACCCCCTCTACTATTTGCATATCTATCTTTGAGTATAGGACAAACAAACCACAAAACATGTGATAGGCGTTTCATGGCTCTCACTATTCTTCTCAAACTAAAATGCAATGTGAGTACAGTGAAGGAGAAAATTGAGGTGAATATTTAGGTAGGCTATATGGTGGGCACATTAAAACAGAAAATAAAAGGATATGCATGACAATTAATAAAATATTTGAACGTGTTCTGCTCTTTGGCATGGGTCACGTAATATGGTAATCCTCATATTACGGAAAGTGAAATGCAAGGGTATTTATTGGTGCCTTTAAACCTAATATGGAGTACTGGCGAGAACACCACAAAGATAAGTCTATCAGTAGATAAAGCCTCCATATAAATCGAAACCTTGAATTGGTTTAGTACTTCTACAATTTTAATTAAATCCACGGGAACACAAGATTCGGCTCGCTCGAACTTATCACATTTTAATGCACTTCACTATTGGATATGGTTATACTAAACTAGTCATTCCTCGAAATATTGAACTGCGACTCGTTAAAGTATATATAAAGGGTGATTTTTTAGCTATTATCTTTTTGGAAACACTGATTTAAACAGCTCACGCACGTTTCGCTGTTACTGAAGCTTCAGTGCTTAGCGACGGAAGAAGAAAAGCATTTAGACTACTCTTTGCAAGAACACAGACTCAGAAATCTCCCTGCCATCAGGAGGACCTTAAGTGCCGCCGAAGCGGCCTTACAATGGTGGAGATTTGTCTGCAGACACCGGACCATAGTCAGGATTCAGAATTTCCAACACTGTTGCGTTTGCCTCGTCTTCTGATTCCGCCAGGAGTTCATTCTCACAAGATTCGTTAGATCTTGTCATGATAAACTTCCGTAGGCATACACATCCAGAGAAAAGTTGATACCAAACTTGCCCATTTCAGTGACATTCAGTATTGATATTAAAACAACACCGTATGGTACAAAAACAATACCAAATGGTATGGATGAAACATTAGCACCGTTTGGTACTAGCCATATTACCGAACTAGTATTGGTTTTAATACCAATATGTTATTGGTTTTAGCACCAGACCGTTATTGGTTTTAGTAACAAACCGTTATTGATTGGGTTCCCATGATTCGGCCCAAACGAATTTAGCACCTTTTTATACCCACCACCATAGATTGGGGGTATACTAATCTAAGACCCAATAAAATATATATATTCTTGATCGCCTCGACGTTCTGAGTCGATCTAGCAATGTCCGTCCGTCCGTCTGTCGAAATCAAGATAATGGTCCAACGCGTAAAGATTGACACTTGAAATTTTGGACAGATACTTAATATTGATGTAGGTCGTTGGGGATTGCAAATGGTTCAGATTTGGATATAGCTCTCATATCAACCGATCTCCCGATTTGACTTCTTGAGTCCCTACAAGCCGCAATTTTTGTCCGATTTGGCCGAAATTTTGCATGCGATATTCTGTTACGACTTCCAAAAACTGTGCCATATGCGGTCCAAATCGGTCTATAACCTGATATAGCTCCCATGTAAACCGATCTCTCGATAATCCTTGTTAGGTTACTAGAAGCCTTCATTTTTGCTGGTTTGACAGAAGTTTGGTATATAGAATAAAATTATGGCCTTTAACTTAAATTATGGTGGATTCCTAAGATTCGGCCCGTCCGAACTCAGCACGCTTTTACTTCTTACTTGTTGTTTCTTACTTATTAAGCCTCCTTTGCCCAGACACCTAATTTTGTTTTCTTTCTTACATTCAGTCTCAATACCTCTAGTATTACCTTTACTCACTTTTGAGCCACACTCTACAATAAACGGTAAGCAATGCATAGGCATTTCATATCCACAAACACGACTAGTCTCTTCAAAAACACACAAATCTCACACTTTTGAAGTACTAAGAGAATTTCGAGAGTGCGAATGAGTTTCGTATGCTATAGGTCGTGCTCTACTTAAACAAATATGAACACCCAAGCCTCCCCCTCCCCAAACAAAACCAATACATAGTATGTAGAAATACACCACCACTGGCAAACTAAAACGGCTGACTGTTTGTAAACACTTTAAATACCATCTGATTAAGACTTTAATAATTCAGTTCGCTCTGAGTAGCCGGCCGATCCACAAACTGGTAATCAAAAAAAAAAGAAAGTAGCAATAAAAAAAAAAAACAAAGAAACCTAAAAATCAAAACAGAAAACGAAAGTGTAAGAGTGAGAAAGGTCCTGTGATTTTTTTAAGTGTTTCATATGTCCTTGGCCAAACTAAAACAGCTGATTTTTTGATAACAACAAAAAACCAAGAAAAACGGAAAAATATAATAAATCCCCACAAAACGTCAGTGCATTTATCGATTAATTTACGTCAATTAATTTCAAATGCCCATTTACAACGTTTGGTGATAAATCGTTTGGTGGCAAAATTTCAGCAACAACACAAAAATATTGGCATCTTTTAATAGAAATTTAAAAATTTAATTTTTAATCTTCAATATCAATTTATAGGCAAAATTTTTCATCAAATCACAAATAAACAAACAAACCGACAAACATGAGTGCTTGGGAAGATAATGAAGAAATTAAATTGTTCCGCGAATATTTACGCATTCCAAGTGTTCATCCAGATATTGATTATGGTAAGTTGTTATATAGGAATTAGAAATAGAAAGTAGATTTAAAAAAAATTATCGTTCTTTCAAAGGTTGTGGGAAATACTAACATAAGTCACTTTTGCTTTCAACACATTTTTACAACAACATTTTATTTCTAACACAAAATTTAAGTTTGGAGTACAACAATAAAAATTCCAGAAACCCGTATGTGAGATTGAATGACAATAGAAATAAGAAACACTTTGTGTCTATCATTTTCATTTGTTTAAACATTTATTTAAACTGAAGTTCAAAAGTTATCATACTATTTCTTTAAACTTCATGTCAATGTTAAACTCTTTTCATATGGATCATATTCTTGTGAGGGTATTTCACTCAATGTGCATGCATGCTTATGTAGCTATTTGAAGGATCATATTACGCTACACTAAACCTTGCCATTGACAATTTATTCAGTAACCTCAACACTTTCGTCATGGGAAAGTACATAAACAAACAACATCTGCAAATAATACAAATTACCTATAGAAATTCGGAAGTCAATGACCACTACTTTTTAAGAGCGCTAACTTCAGTGACGTGAACTCGTTGGGGTGTACTCTAAAGATCTAGAACTGGTCATATCGAAAAAAAAAAACCCGATCACTGCAGTGTGTATCAAGCGGATATCCTTACAATTAAGCAAATGGTGTAATGGCTAAGATATAATGTCATAATGACGTTTGAAATAAATATCTTCTCAGACAGCCAGGCAGCCATTAAATCCTTGGAGAACGTATTTCTGAACACAAAAACCGCCCTCGACTATGGCAGATCTCTCAACGAAGTGGCTGAACAGTTCAAAATTCACCTGTTCTGGATGCCAGGCCACAGAGATATCCCAGGGAATTGTAAAGCTGACGAGCTTGCGAGACTAGGAACTATCCTACACATTCCAGGGATACTGAAATCTGTGGGTATACCTCTAGCGACATGTAAGCTAAGTTTTCAGGACCAGGACCGAAGGACAGCGAATGATAGATGGTCACAAAGAAGCGGCTGTGAGCATTCCAAAACTATGTGGCCTAATCTAGACTTGGAGAGGTCTACCGCTTTGCTGTCACTGGTTAGAACAGAAGTCTCAGTCATTGTGTCCCTCATAACAGGTCACTGTCTAATCGGAAAACATGTTGACAGGCTGAAGGTTTCCAGCAACTTTTGCAGAAGCTGTGAGTACATCGAAGAAGAAGAGACTAAAGAACACCTTCTGTGTGTGTCACGCACTAGCAGTCAGAAGAGTTCCACTTTAGGTTCTCATTTCTTTGAGAACCTGTCTGGTTTAGCGGATGAGAACATTCGCAAGTTATTGGTCTTCTTAAAGCGATCTGGATGGTTGAACGGTAGGAACTAGAAAGCATCTTTCTTCTTCTGTTCCTGTGGTATCAAAATTAACACTTAAAACTACCCTAATCTAACTTGTTGACGAAGCTAATTTTTGGCGTAATGGCTTCGTCAATAAGCTAAATAGGCGTTATTGGTCAGGTGAAAATCGAAATGTGCTTCACGAATCAACACTTCATCCATGAAAAAATAACTGTTTGGTGTGGTTTGCATGTCGGCGACGTCATTGGGCCATACTTCTTAGTCCATGATGCCAATCGTCATGGGCTACCGCACCATGCTCACGGAATATTTTTGGCCTGAATTGAAATTATGGCTGACATGTGGCTTCAACAGGACGGTGCCATTAGCCACAAAGCGCACATTACAAACATACTATTGAAGAGTCAGTTTGATGAGCGTGTTATCCCAAGAACGGATAGAGTTAACTCTTTTGAGGTCATGTGCAAAATTTCAAGACCCTTGGTGGTCCAGGCGCCTTTTGGCCGGCCTTTAAATTTGGTACCCTCGGCATTTCGAAAAATTGTTCGTGCTGTTCATGCGGTTTGCATGCCGGCGGCGTTATTGGGCCATACTTCTTCATCAATGATGCCAATCGTCACTTTATCGGCAACGCTACCGCACCATGCTCAATGAATATTTTTGACCTGAACTGAAATTGTGTACCTGTATCAACAGGACGGTTCCATAAGCCACATATTACACATTACAATTAATTAATTGAAGAGTAATTTCGATGAACGTGTTATCCAGAAAAATGGCACTGCCACATCGTTCGTGCGATTTGACACCTCTGGACTATTTTCTTTGGAGCTACGTTAAGTCATTGCAAATGCAAATTTGCCCATGAATATTCCATTTAGGAACAGGGGCAAACTTCTCACATATCAATGAGTGCTGCCCGATTAAAATTTCAGCTCAATGATAAGGGGCCTCCTTTTTTTAGTCGAATCCGACCGGCGTGCATTAGGGGAAGATAACCTCCGCCGACAAAATTTTTTTTCTGATGTTATCGCTAGAATTCGATCTATGCCATCAAGCCCTCGACGCACTGTTGGATGGAATTGAAAAAAAAAAACTACTAAAAACCAGTAAGGAAAGGCAAAAGTCGGGCGGAGCCGACTATATAATACCCTACACCTACCCTACAATTAAAAATTCGGGCAATAAATATATGTATATGTATCTAACCGATATTGATGAGATCTTGCGGATATGTTAACAAAACAATCCGTGTCAAATTTTATATAGATCGGATCAGTAACAAAACAAACCGTGCCAAATTTTGTGCAGATCGGTTGAAAATTGTAGTTACAGAAAGCTATATCGAAATCTCAACTAATTTTGATGAAATATTGCCAATCCGTGCTAAATTTTGTGCAGATCCGTTGAGAGTTGTGGTTACTATGGACATTTAAGTCCAAATCTGGCGGTACAGATATAGGGGAGCTATATCTAAATTTGAACCAAAAAAAAATAGGGTTCGTCTTTGAGCTAAAAGGCTCAAGGCTTTAGGTGGCCCAGGCGCCTTTTGGCAAGCCCCTAAAATTGTCACATCGGCATTTCGAAAAATTATTCGGGCTGTCAAATAATATGTATACCTCAAGAGGACTATTTTGTATGGAATTTTGAGCACTATCCAGCAAAAAATTTTGATAATTGACCACAAATAAAGATTTGACAGGCCGAAAATTTTTGT
Organism: Stomoxys calcitrans; assembly: GCF_963082655.1. NCBI lineage: Eukaryota > Metazoa > Arthropoda > Insecta > Diptera > Muscidae > Stomoxys > Stomoxys calcitrans. Next base: position 13,014,561 of record NC_081555.1, on the reverse strand, counting down.
CGAAATGCCGAGCGACCAACTTTAGGTCCCTGCCAAGAGGCGCCCGAACTACCTAGGACCATGATAAGACCTCAGCCCTAAATTTCAAATTTCAATGAGTCATCTCTATCCGTACTCAGATGGCATATTTTTTCGTTTCTATCCCACTGTGGGGCGTTGGAAGAGCTCAGAACCAACATTGAACGGGAAATAGCGAGCGTTTCGGCTGTAATGTGTGGACGAGTCGTCGAAAATTAGATCAAAGATATTGAGAAATGCAAACCAGCCAGAGCTCAAAGAATGTGGTACGAGGTATACACTTAAGCCCCCAATACTCGTACCAAATACACGCTGTATGGCCCCAAAAAAAAAACAATTAGCCAGACAATAATTCGATAATCTGCTTAAACCATAATCTAAGCATTTTAAATCCATCATTCCCCAAAAACTGTTCTTTATATTAATACAGAAAATAGCGTGCAAATTAGTCAAGGTTTCGTGTTACCAAGCATTTATGAGGTCAATGTATACGCGACCAATTCAAAACTATGTCCTTGCTGACACACCTTTCTTCTTCAGTACAATTCAAGTCAATAAAAAATAAAAAAAAACAGCTGAGGGAGGTTTATAAACAAAAATCAGCTGACCTTTCCTAGGTGGGTCACACATATACAAAGCAGCATTAAAAATTCGAACCCATGTACTGACATTCCAATGACTGCACTACCATAGTTTATAGATAATAAAATATTCAAATAATCCTTCTTTAGTCTAATATCAAATTCCTTACTATGCAATTAGCGTTAGGCGCTTGTTTGTTTCTCTCTACATACCCCTCCCTCTCCCGCCATGCACAACGACCCACTTAAAACATGTGTTGCCACTCATGCACGAGTATGCGGAAACATTTGCCAGGACCAGAGGGAATGTGTTGAGTGTTGAAAAGCAATTCTCTTCTATAAGACATTGTAGCCTTCTGTAGATGTATGTGTGTGTGTGTGTGTGAATATATGACGCTTTTTATAAACACGAGCCTAAGAACTTCCTTGACCTTATGGAGGCAGTGTTGAAAATGTACTTAGCATGGGTTTGTTTTATTGGCATGAATGGAATATTCTTTCAAAATTAAAAAAAAAAATGGTTTAAAAAAAATTTTGTTAAAAATTAATTCAGGATTAATGGAATATGGTATGTATTAATTACCATTGCGGGGGACTCACTTGGATATTTTAGACCATTGTCATAACACAGGAACAGAATAAGGAAGATGCCTTCCAATTGCTTCCATTGGACCAGCCTGCGAATGTTCTCATCCGAACAAGTTCCGCTAGTTCAAAGAAAAAAGAACCTGCAATGCTTTCTTCTTCTTGTGAAGGGTTACAGCAGATGCTCTTCGACGTCCTCACAGATTCTGCAGAAATCTTTATATGCCACCACTAGTCTATTAGTATGTTTTCCGATCAGACAGTGATCGTCCTGACGGTCACTATGAATGAGACCTTTGTTTCAGCCAACGCACAGTGGGATGTAAAAAAAAAAAAAGGTGAAAATAAATTTGCCATTTTGGAACGGATAAAGATATCTTCTTTTGTGAGAAATAAAATTCAATTTGAAAATATCATAAAACCAAAACTACTAAAGATATCGTTCTAATTTTTCACAAATTTGTAGATGAATATTTTTAAAAAAAAATGAGTACAAATTTTGGCCACATTTCTTGATGAAAACACCCAAAATCCCTACACTGGGGAAAGATGTTTGCATTTTTTTTAATAACATGTCCGTAGAGACCTCAATTCTTGGATGGCACAAAAAAAAAGTTATTTCTTGGGGCAATGAAAATATGTTATAGAGTTGGGGGTGCGTTTTTGAGAACTTGAACTTTTCGTTTTGAGAACTCGAAGGGTTTTCCCAGTTTTTTTTTTGTTTAAAAATACAATATTGTACTTCACAGACCTCCTATTAGAGTTAACACAATTTATGAAAATTACACTAAAAACGCTTCTACATTAAGTCTTCCTTACAGTACAGTAAGCAAAATTAACAGTGCTGGGCCAAGTTTTCGATATAGAGACTAAACTTTTTTTTAACGAAAAAATTACAAAAATTTACTTTTATCACATTTTTGATTTGTAACTCGCATAACTTTTGAATGAAGAATAGGACCTTAGAACAAATATCGAAACAAAATAGTTGTAAATTTCATTAGCTTTCCAAATCAGTTAAACAATTTGGAGTCGGTCCAGAAATGCTTTCACAAACAACAAAATAAGAGATAGGGACGAAACGTTTTTTAAAAAAAAAAAAAGAAAAAATTTACTTTTTTCACATTTTTGATTTGTTACTCGCATAACTTTTGACTGAAGAATCAGATCATAAGATATATTGCGACAAAAAAATGGTAAATTTTATTAGTTTTGCAAATCAGTTAAAAAAAAATTGAAATCGGTTCAGCCTTTGCGAAATATTAAAAAAAAATTTTTTAGTCAAATTTATTGGACACTATAAAAGATATCTAGCACATTTAGGCCTGTTTAGGCTTTTTAAGCACTTTCCAACAAACAAAAAAATTGAAAATCGGACCTTAAATGCGCTTTTGACAGCCCGAACAAAATTTTGTAGGGCCTTGGTGACCAATTTTGAGGACCCACCAATGGGCCCCTTGAACTTCTAGGGAAATTTTACATATAAACTGGATAACAGCTCAGCTATAACCATGTAAAATTTCATGAAGATATCTCTATCCGTTTCAAAATGACAAACTAATTTCCACTTATTTTTGTTTTTCCATCCCACTGTGCAAAGCAGTAGACCTCTTGATGAAAATGTTGCCAAAATTTTATTTTTTAAGAATTTTCTTTCAAAATTTTATTTTTATAGGAAAATTTACCAAAATTAAGTTTTAATAAAAAACTTAATTTTTAAAGAAAATTTTGTCCAATTTTTTTAGAAACTTTAGTTTGTAAAAAATGTTGTCCAATTTTTTTTTATAACATAGACAATTATGTCAAAATTTTATTTCTATAGAGAATATTATCAAAAGAAGATATCTCTATCCGTTCCAAAATGGCAGACTGATTTCCACTTTTTTTTGTTTTTCCATCCCACTGTGCAAAGCAGTAGACCTCTTGATGAAAATGTTGCCAAAATTTTATTTTTTAAGAATTTTCTTTCAAAATTGAATTTTTATAGGAAAATTTACCAGAATTAAGTCTTTATAAAAAATTTTATTTTTAAAGAAAATTTTGTCCAATTTTTTTAGAAACTTTAGTTTGTAAAAAAATTTGTGCAATTTTTTTTATTACCATAGACAATTATGTCAAAATTTTATTTCTATACAGAATATTATCAAAAGAAGATATCTCTATCCGTTCCAAAATGACAGACTGATTTCCACTTATTTTTGTTTTTCCATCCCACTGTGCAAAGCAGTAGACCTCTTGAAGAAAATGTTGCCAAAATTTTATTTTTTAAAAATTTTCTTTCAAAATTGCATTTTTATAGGAAAATTTACCGGAATTAAGTTTTTATAAAAAATTTTATTTTTAAAGAAAATTTTGTCCAATTTTTTATTACCATAGACAATTATGCCAAAATTTTACTTTAGTTTGTTAAAAATTTTGTCCAATTTTTTATTACCATAGACAATTATGCCAAAATTTTACGTTACACCCTTATATACATGAATATGCCTTTCAATTGAAATATATTATTAAAAAAAATACACATGTACAAAGGATATACGCTATACGGTAAGATCCAAACTAAAAATCAATGCGACCTCTAAGACGTTTTTACTTACAGTATAGGGATACAGGCAATTTAAAATAAATAGCCAAAAAAGCCGTAATTGCTTGATAAAATTTTACTTGATAGAAGCTTTTTGCGGAAAATTTAATTTAAAACAAGTAAGCAGGCATTAAGTTCGTTCAGGACGAATTTTGTAAACCCACAACCTCTTACGCTTCGCTGCACCCTAAAGTGGCTTGCCAAATTGAATGTTTCTTTAAATATTTTGCAGCCGGTGCCCAGAGCTGTGGGTCTTACTAGGATCTACTTTACGTTATATGTTTATCGTATGTTTTGTTCAAATGAATATCATATGCGAAAGAATAGTTTTAAAGTCCCATAGGTTCTTCCAAGTCCGAAGGGCCGCATAGCGAAACCTCTTAGTAGAGAAGTTTCAACATGGCAGAATACCTCACAAATGTAGCCTGCATTAGTAAGTAGATAACCACCGTTGAAAAATTTTTCTGATGTTCACACCTATCTGCAACATATTCGGGAGAGATGTGTAGGAATCTAATACAACTTATTGTACCAAATTTCAATAAAATAGGGTTCCAAATATACCATTTATGAGTGAAAGACCTTTAATCGGGACATTAGTATATATGTGGGTTATGTGCAAATGTGGTACGATCTTAACCATACTCCGCGCAGACGTCGAAGGGCTTACGACAGATGATTATGCCAAATTTCAGTAAAATTGGGTACCAAACCCATGACCACTTGGGTGATTTTGAGGAAAAGGCGGCAATGTAGCATACCTATGTCCTTCCAAAGACCCATATATCCGCGGTAAACATTTCTTTATATGTTGGGCATAAAAGTAACCTACATTTAAATACCTTTCATTCAACTCCTATATTGTCGTAATCGGAGTGGATGCCCGCTCGGGCGGTTTTGGGGTAGAGTAGGTCCCCTTAGTCGCTTGATCACAAATTTGAGAGACCCCCCGAAACATTTGTCTTAACATCCAAGACACTAGGCCAAACAAGCGATGTATGTAAACCATACCCGCTTGGAAGATTTTGACAGAAATGGGTCTTTATAACATCTCTATGTTCCTTCAAAGTCCCGTTGGTCCTTCCGGGGCTAACATTTTTATATATCTTGGACATAGTCGTAACCTAACTTTCAAATACCTTTCATTTTACTCCTATATTGTCATCATAAGTATATATGCCCGCTCAAGCGGCTTGGGATAGGGGAGGTCTCCTTAGTCGCTTGACCCCAAATTAGAGAGACCCCCTCGAAACATTGGTTTCCTCACCTAAGGAGTATTTTCCTAAGCGCCATTACACCAGTTTAATCTAGCGATGTACGTATTCCATACCCACTCGCGAGATTTTGACGGAAGGGCGGCAATGTAATATCCCTACGTTCCTTCAAAGACCTGATGGTCCTTCCGAGGGCTAACATTTTTATATTTCTTTGATATAATCATTGCCAACATCATGAAGGCCACCGCCTAAGGCGCTAATCGCTTGGGTTCGAATCCTGGCGAGAACATCAGAATGTCAGCGATTATCCCCTCCAAATGCTGGCGACATTAGTGAGATACTATGCCATATGAAAACTTCTCCCCAAAAACTTCTCTCACACTGCAGAACGACGTTCGGACTCCGCTATAAAAAGGAGGTCCCTTATCATCGAGTTTAATCTTGAATCGAACAGCACTCATTCATATGTCCTGCTCCTTAATGGAATGTTCATGAGCAAATTTGCAAATATTTGCCATCTGTCAAATACCTTTCATTTGGATCCCATATTATCATTATTGGGGTTTAATGCCCGCTCGAACGGAGAGGGAAGATCCCCTTGTTCGCTTGGCAAAAAATCTCAGCGTCAGCTTTGTATTACTTGTCAGCCTTGACGGCATTTCTGTAAATTTCAAATTCCATTTCAAATTTAATTTATGCTGCCAAAAAGGCCATATCTCGGAGATGGGTGGTGCAATTTAAGCGAAATTATGTGTTCTCTGCCGTAGGAGTACCTAGGGGGACCGCCTCACCCCAAAACCCATCAAATAGACCAATCACGACAATATGGGACTCAAATGAAAGGTATTTCAGTTTTAAAAACGTATCTGATATCCAATTGTGGGACCAATTGTTTGGGGGACCATCCCACTCCCAAAACACAACTAAAACGGAGATATTAACCGACCATGGCAATATGGGACGCAAATGAAAGGTATTTGGAAGTACACCACGAAATTAATACCCACTTTCGGGACCAAGTTTTATAGGGGTCACACCGTTCCCCGAAATTTACCGACCATGGCAATATGAGACTCAAATAAAAGGTATTTGAGATTAGAAAATGTATTTGATATCCAATTTTGGAGCCAAGTGTTTTGAGGACGCCTCATCCCATGAACTCCCTTTAAACCATTGGCTATATGGGATTTATATAAATGGTATTTGAGAGTAGAGCCATAGCGGAGTAAGGGGGAAGCAGACGATTTGACAGTGATAGCCAGAGGACTGCCGTCAATAAACTTTGTTAGCCATTCGGGCCGACGCAGTCCGAGTTAAGGGCGTGGGCTAATACCGCGCATTTAGCACTGTGGAAAAGCGAAAAGGCCGGTGGGACAACGAAAAACCTATGGGGAAATCCAGATTATGCGAAGACGAGGCTATTACTGAAAGAAAGTAAGCAGGAGGTCAGTATAGCTTTCGCTATCATCACAAAACTCACTTTTGCAATATCGGTGCAGCAAGTTATAGAATGTGTAGGCCATGTGGGGAAGATGATGGAGCATTTCCTGACTTTTGTGTCAAGCGACATACATATACCATTTTCATAGCATGGTATTTCACCTCAAACTCTTTAATTGTCGAAAATGAATATTCAAAAAATAATTTTGCTTCATACATATATTCTAAAAGAAGGTGCAGCTTGTACCTCATAAAACCGATCTTCTGACTTGCTTTCTTCAACATATAACCTGATTTTGCAGACATTTTGGACCAAATACGTCCAAATCTTGTATAGCTCCTGTATGAACAGATCTTCCTATTTTTCTTCAGTCTCTTTTCAGTCTCTTTTCCTTAACCCAAGCCTAGTATGATCCTTATGGGCCCATAACTCTCATGTAACCCGTACTTCTGATTTGGCTTTTTGAGCTGAAATGCCGTGTGGGAAATTCTGTTTTGCCTCCCAACCTACACGCGTAGTATGATACGATGAAAGATCGATCATCAATATTTACCAATCAACTAATTTGAGTTTTTAGCACTTGTGAATATTCTAGCCGAATGTGGTGAAATTCGTCCCATGTATTGTTTGAAACGGTCCATAATCTGATATAAGCGATTTTCCTTCTACTTTTGTAGTTTTAAAATAAACCAATTCATTGATCGAAAGACGTCAACATTTAGATTATTTCCTAGTTTCTCTTACGTTCAAAATGTTGATTCCCATACAAAATTTCTTCAAACTTTGAAATTTCTTTTTGCTTTTATAATCTTTTCGCTAAAATTGTTGCATTATGAAACTGAATTGTCTCTAATTGACATCAATTGTCGGTAATTGGCGAAGTCAGCAGCACATGATGAGTTGCTTGTTCATCAAATTGCTCTTCCGTTTCCGTTAGAGTTTATGAGTGCTTGAATAAATTTAACAGCCCAAAGTCTGCATAGCATGTAAGTAAATTCTGAAAAAGGCAAACTTCTAAAAACCATATTTCAAAGGAACCTGTCTGAAGCCATTTCTGGTAATGCCTCGATTTTAAAATATTTCATGTATGTATTGCTCTCTTTTTTCATTTGAAAAGGGTGGTTGAAATTTTTGGCTTTTCCTGCCAAATTGTTTTCAAGCACGTGCCATACACCATTGTTCGCCTTGTAATTATGGAACTAAGACTTTGTCGTCCTATTGTTTGTCACCATTTATGGTTGATTTATCCTAAAGTCTAATGATGGTGTAGCATTGATATGGCTTGACCCATGAATGAAGGCATTGCATCTAAGGCAAATGCCCCTGAGGCATTACTGCTATTGTCATATGATGCTCTGATGCACTTGAAATTGCCGCCAACAATCGATGGACAATGGCATTGTTCATTACCAGAGAGACAAGGTTGCATACTGAATTGAGTTGAATGTTCTAAATATTATGTGGAAATTATCGATATGATGCTGAGATTGGTAATATTTTTGGGATTGGTTTTTTGCAAAAAAAATAATAAAAACCATCTTTTTAAAATTTTTAAGTTCTATTACACATACTTTCAAAACCTAATTTTAGTTTTTTTTAAATAAACTTTTACATCTAAATTTTATGTTCTATTAAACATTCTTCCAAACACCTACAAATTATCTAACCATTTTTTCAGCTTTAACCATTATGTGCTTTTTGTCCAAAAGAAACTTTTAATTTCCTTTAATTTAACACCAGTGCAAATTTGTTTAATGTGTTCAACTAATCAATATACTAATAATAATCCAAACACGCATGTATGTATGTACCTTTGTCATTAGAATTCCTTTTTTCTGAACCCCACCTAGTCTAAGCATCGAAATTTTTAAAAAATTTACACTTCTTTCCATTCAGAACCATGCATAACATTCCTACAGAAACAAGCTGATGACTTGGGTCTTCCCCTAAAGGTATACTATCCTGCGGATAAAACAAAACCTGTGGCGATTATAACATGGGTGGGCACCCAGCCGAACTTGCCTTCGGTGGTCCTGAACTCCCACATGGATGTTGTTCCAGTATTTGAGGACAAATGGACCCATCCACCATTTGGTGCTGAAATGGACTCGGAGGGAAGAATATTTGCTCGTGGCTCACAGGATATGAAATGTGTTGGCATGCAATACCTGGCTGCCATACGTGCCTTAAAGAAACGTGGAACAACCATGAAACGCACAGTGCATATTACCTTTGTGGCAGGTAAGTCTACAAAGTGAACAAATTTGAAAACATTTTGGTTGCCTGTTTTCATTCCCTTAAAAAAAGTAATCTTTATGGCGATTAGCTGTATAGCGATAAGCCCCTTAACACACATTTCTTTCTGAGATAAATAAATTTTATAGAAGTGTTTGCCTTCAAAGTAGCCCAGATAACATTTTTCGTTTTTTACTATATTTCAAACTTGGGCGGCTATAAAGATAGGAAATTTGAATATGCCAAACCAAATATGAATATAAAGCTTTTATCTTCAAGTAGTTCAGGTAAATCTTTGAAAAATATTTAAGGATAATAAATCTGAGAAGTTTTATTATAGGGTTGTTCCATTTTCAAAAACACCATCTAAGAAGAATGTATAGGGATTTCATTATCTAACTTCATAGAAATCTAGTCAAAATTAGTTATTGAAAATGCTTTCCATTTCCCTTAACTCGGTGAAACTTTTTAATGTCACCAGCCAACAATTATCCTTAAGCTAATAAAATATTCCTAAAAGGTTTTCTATTTCCAGCCATGGAAATTTAATAAGTAAATTGCTAATTGTCAAAGGCAAATGGTGTGGATAAATGTCACCAGACACCCCTTATTATAAAATAAGGAGTGAATAAGGGAGCATGAAATTAATTTTGAAATTGGCATTACATTTCATATTTTCTATAATTCCTCACTCTCTTCTCCTCTAATAGATGAAGAAATCGGTGGCCACTTGGGCATGGAAGCTTTTGTCAAGACAGATGACTTCAAAAAACTAAATGTGGGCTTTTCTTTGGATGAAGGCGTTGCTGCCACAGACGATACCTATTTGGTATATTATGCCGAGAGATCTATATGGCGTAAGTACCTCTGGTACTTGTGTACTTCATGCGTACGATTATTTTTCTTTTTACTTCTTTTTACTTTCAGAAATCCATTTCCAAATAACTGGTACTGCTGGTCATGGTTCCTTGTTGCTGAAAAATACCGTGGGAGAAAAATTCCATTATATTCTAAATAAAATGATGGCTTTTAGAGCTAATGAAAGCAAGCGCTTAGAAAGTGATGCTTCCCTGTCCATAGGAGATGTGACTACAGTGAATTTGACCACTTTAAAGGGTGGTGTACAAAGTAATGTGGTGCCTCCTTTCATGGATGTTTGTTTCGATATTCGTTTGGCCATAACTGTAGACCATGGGGATTTTGAAAAACAGGTAATGGAAAAGAAATTTTTTATTTGTCAAAAATGTCCTTATATCCTTTTGTCATCTTAGGTTCGTCAATGGTGCCTTGAGGCTGGCGGTGATATAGAATTATATTTTGAACAAAAAGAACCCAAAATTCAAGCTACCAAAACCGACGATTCCAACATATATTGGAAAGCCTTTGAAAATTGTTTGGTCAATGATTTGTAGGTTTTTTCTTTGTATAAATTTCTTAGAATTTTATTTAATTTCTTCTTTTTGCAGAGGTTTAAAAATTGTTAAACAAGTCTTCCCCGGCGGCACTGATAGCCGTCATTTACGTTATGTTGGTGTTCCTGCCATTGGTTTTTCACCCATGATTAATACACCTGTTTTATTACACGATCACGATGAATTCCTCAAGGCTGATACCTATTTGAGAGGCATAGAGATCTATGAAAAGCTTATTCCAGCAGTTGTAAATGTTTAGGGGATACAGCATGTTGGCAGGATTTTTAAAATGAAGTCACAAAGGATAAAACTATTTTTGGAGTTTTGTTAAAGTTGAAAGGAAAAATAAAATTATATATGGTAACAATATGATTGTTTTATTCGCAGTTATCTTAAGATAGATACATTTTCTTTACAATGGACCTCAATGTCAAAAATTTTACCACACAAGTTTTAAGAAAACTTATTGATATATTTTTATGACAACCAAGAAAGGCTATCGCTTGACCTTCTTGCATTGACCAACCTATAAAAGCCTTAAAAAGTTTCTGTTTGGTGATAGCTCCGCATTCGATGATGTGTTAAGAGATATATCCCGAAAGTTCACCAAAATTTACTATTAAGTAGGAAATTTGGCCCATTTAGCAGTTGTGCAACTTTCTAATGGGCCCTCCTATGGATTAAGAGATGGTTTTCAATATAAATAGATTAAGAAAAGATTATATCGACCTAAACCCCTTTTTCAAATTTCTTAGTGCTTACATTATCTTTTCAGATGAAGTCCACCTTACCATAATACCATATAATAAGATGGAAAATGCTTACAAATACGATGTATGATTTTTGATAATGAATGCAACCTTAAAACTGTTTTTTTTTTTATGAGTGACTTAAGATCATCTGAATTGAAAATTAGGTTGATAATGGTTGATTGGAAGTTTAAGAAAGGACACAACAACTCTATAGTTTTTAGAGCGCACAACAAGCCGATTACTGGCTTAGGTGTATGTCCATAGTGGCATGGGGCGGATTAATATCTGCACCCTCTTTTCAACCTAACCTAACCTAGAAGAGAAAATGCATTGCTGCAAGCACTATGTGTTATGTCGGGCTTACAATCTACCTAACCGATTAAAAACCCACCTTATCGCCGCTGAGACTCAAATCCACCAAGGCACCGCTTTTGCATTACTTCGAAGTGTCTCTTAAATCGGCCCTTACACCTTTGTCTATTTCATCAATTTCGTCCAAGCTCTCATCGTTGAGATCACTTATGCCTCGTCGAGATCGGTTTTCTTTCGTCTTAGGAAGTCTTCGCAATATTTTGCTACTTCTGTCCAGTTGTCAATACTTCTGATCATTTTGTCTACAACACTTCCTGTAGTTATTGACCTTTTCTGGTCTTCAAGATACGCGCGTGGTTCCTCCCATCGTTTGAAGTGGAAGAAAGTATGTTCAGAGCCATCCAGGTGTTCTTCATCTTCGAAGAAGCAAAAATATCTAAAATATCCGTGTCTGCTGACCAACGTCAATTAAGAATCCAGTCGAATTCCTAGGTAATTTACCAACTCCTTTGTCGTTACGTCTACATTTTCGACTCGCTTGCCTTTTTCCAGGGAGATTCGCCGTCTGGTGAGCAGAACTAATAGTCTTGTGTGTGGCCAACTCTAGTCCTCGTTCGTGCAGTCAGTTTCTTGAGCGAATCATGACTTGCGTTAGCTTACGCTGAGCCTCTTCCATGTTTCTCGCCGGTATGACTGCCACAACGTCTACAACGTCTGCGTAGCCTACGAGGAAGTCTCCTAGGATGTTGTAGAAACTCGTCGACAACGTCTTTTAGTGCTCCGACGGATGATTGGTTGACAGGGGGTGATAACTTGAAACGTCCCATCCAGAAGTTCCCTGGAGTTCCCATTGAATCTGCAGTTGATATTCCTCGAAGAGGCTAGCGTAATTTCTAGTATACTAACGATAGAATTTGGGACAGAACAGGATATAAGAAACAAGAGGAGCATAGAAAAACAAAACTCAGCAATATACGGGGAATAAGAGGAGCTCGGCAAAGTAAAGGTTAGTCTAATTGTGGCAAGGGTGGTGAAATAACTCTACAAATGGAAAGTGGAAATACATGGTCATACCCAATATAGTCATATGGATTAACAGGAAATATCTAAGCCAATGCTTCTCCCTACATGACGGATAGGGACAGATACACCTACAAAACTCGGCAATATTTAAGGAAGAAAAGGTGCAATCCAAATACGCAAAGGAACAAACTTACGAAACTCGTAAGGTACAGGTCAGTTCAGAAGTGACAAGAATGGTCGGACAACTCTGCAAATGGAGGGTGGGCATATATACTGCTACCCAATAAACCATATGGAGTAATAGGAAGCACGTTAAACTATTCTACAACGTTAGGAAATTCTTCTCACTGCATGACGGTTAGGGAGACATCTACGACTCTCGGAAATATATGAGTAACATAAAGTACAATCCAAATACGCGCAGAAGAACCTATGAAACTCGGCAAGGTAAAGGTCAGTCCAGAAGTGCCAAGGATGGTCGGACAACTCTGCAAATGGAAGGTGGGCATAAATGCTGATATCAAATATGGCATATGGAGTAAAAGGAAGCAGGTTGAACTGAAATCTAACCTCTAACCTTCTCACCGCATCGCGAATATGGAGATCATCCGTACAATTTTCAACTTGTGTTCTTGTCGATCTATCATTATCTCCAACTTTCGCTCTTTTACTACAATAAATCAAAATCAGCTGATTTTTAAAAGGGGAAACAGCTGACTTTGCAATGAAAAAAACTGGTGATTTTGGTGCAGCAGGCAAACAAAAGCTTTGGCGCAGCTGTTCAAACAATGCAAATAGGGTTTATTTTATAAATATTTCAGCAGTCATTTATCTCTTATTTCCACTCTCATAATAGGTCTGTTCGCGTACTTTTGCAGTAAAAATTTTCCTGTAAAAATTTGCAGGGGAGTAAGAACAGGCTTTATTCTCTTTTGTTATTTATTTAAAAAAAACAGCTGGTTTAAAAAACTTATATTCGATGCTGCAAATTGCTGCTGGAAAAAACCCTGCAGCTAAATTTTGCTAGCTTTCAATCACCAAATTCTCACAATATTTTCTTACTCTCACATACTCTCCCTTTGTGTTCTGCTGTCAAAAAAGTACGAGAACTACTTCCAGCAAAAATTGTATTGTGAAAATTTGCACAAATGGTTCGCGTACTTTATTTGTCGGAAGAAGAGAGCGGGAGAATGTGTGAGAGCTAGCAATATATTGGGAATTTGGTAATTGGGAACTTCCAAATTTCTATAGGTTTTTTTACAGCAGCAATTTTCAGCATCGAACAGATGTTTTTTGTAAATCAGCTGTTTTATTAAATTATATAACAATAGAGAGAAAAGGCTGTAATTACTCTCCTGCAAATTTTTACAGGAAAAGTACGCGTCAATATCAGCTGATTTTGTAAAGAGAAATCAGCTGATTTTGTGCCAGCAAACGAACAAAAGCCATAGTAGCACTAAGAATATTAAGTCAACGGGCCAGCTGATGCATTTTTCATTGCATCATTTAATTTTAGGGTTGTATTCGAAATCCACTTGAACATCAAATTTTGTCTTTATATTTTAATGTTAGTATGCCAATTTTTAAGAGACTTTTCTTAATATTATGAAAATTTTCCTTAAATGCTTACTACTTCATACTTAAGGATTATTTTTTGTTATATTTTAAAGATTTTTATACCATTTTAACCTTCTTTGTATTCTCCTTTTTTCCTCACTCAGAACCCTGCGTTAAATTTCTGTCCAAGCAATTCGATGCCATAGGACTTCCCTATGAAGTCCATTACATCAAAGGTGACAAGACCAAGCCCATACTAATAGGCTCCTGGATAGGCACACAGCCAGAGTTGCCTTCTATTTTGCTTAGCTCTCACATGGATGTGGTGCCAGTCTTTGAAGAGAAATGGACACACCCACCTTTTTCGGCCCACATGGATGAAGAGGGAAAAATTTTTGCTAGAGGCTCACAAGACATGAAATCAGTAGGTATGCAATATCTGGCCGCCCTTAAGGTACTAAGGAAGAGCCACAAGCAAATGCGTAGGACTGTACACATAGCCTATGCCCCAGATGAAGAAGTCGGAGGTATGGCAAATTTGGAAGAGTTTTTGAAAACCGAAGAATTTCGCAAACTCAATGTGGGTTTTGCTTTGGACGAGGGTATAGCAACTGAAGATGAGAAATTTGTGGCCTTTTATGCTGAGAGAAGTATATGGGGTAAGATGTTTTATAGTTGCTATAACTTTTACAATCTTAAAGTTGTTTTCTTTCCGACACCACACAGAAATCAATTTCAAATTTCATGGCACCGCTGGTCACGGTTCCTTGCTATTGCCCAATACAGCTGGCCAAAAATTACACTACCTATTGAACAAACTTATGGCTTATCGTTCAACTCAACAAAAGCTTATGGAGGAAAATCCCAATCTATATATAGGAGATGTTACCACCATAAACTTGACCCAACTACAGGGAGGTGTTCAATCGAATGTGGTGCCCCCAGTACTGGCGGCCACCTTTGATATGCGTTTAGCCATTGATGTCAACTTAAAGGAGTTTGAGGAACAGCTGAAGCAATGGTGTAATGAAGCCGGAGGCGATATAGAATGGGAATGGCTGTGTAGAATCGATACAGCTCCAGCAACTAAAATCGATGAGACCAATGCTTATTGGGTGGCTTTTGCAAAGGCTTTTAAGGATATGTAAGGAATTTTGAAATTTTTACAAAGACTTACCCAAAATTTATGTTTCGTTCTTGTTTAGGGATCTTAAACTGGATACTCATGTCTGCTGGCGGCACTGATAGTCAATTCTTGCGTGCCATTGGCATACCCTCGATTGGTTTCTCTCCTATGAATAATACCCCGGTTTTGTTACATGACAACAATGAATTCCTCAAGGCTGAAGTCTTTGTGCGTGGCATTGAAATTTATCATAAAATTTTCTTAAATTTGTTTGATTGTTGATTATATAGAAGACAGACTTTTTGAATAAACGATTTTGTTATACAAGGCATTTCAATTTTAAACTCCAGTGTCTTGTTTTTCGGGGTTTGTTTGAATCTTTTTATTGGACACTGATGTGAGGGTACAAGAATTGGGATCATTGCAACAATTTGCTAAAAAACAAAAGGAGAGTAAAATTTATAATAAAAAATTTAAAAAAAAAATTTGGCATTCTTTCCATAAAATATTTTAAAATTTTTTATGTATATGAAATTTTGCCAAAATTTTCTGTAGCAAAAAAAAACAAACAATTTTTTCTATATAATTTTTTCTTTAAATAATATTTTAGAAAAATTTCAATAGAAATAATAATTTTATACCCACCACCATAAGATGGGGGTATACTAATCAAGTCATTCCGTTTGTAACACCTCGAAATATTGATCTAGGACACCTTGATCCTCTTGACTGAATCGAACTAGCCATGTCCGTCCGACAGTCTGTAGAAATCACGATAGCGGTCAAACGCGTAAAGCTAATGACTTGAAATTTTGCACAGATGCTTAATATTGATGTAAGTCGTTAGGGATTGCAAAAGGGCCCTATCGGTTCACTTTTGGATATAGCTCCCATATAAACCGATCTCCTGATTTGACTTCTTGAGCCCCAGGAAGCCGCAATTTTTGACCGATTTGGCTGAAATTTTGCACATAGTATTCTGTTATGACATTCGACAAATGTGCCAAGTACGGTCCAGATCGGTAAAGAACCTGATATAGCTCCCATATAAACCAATCTCCCGATTTGACTTCTTGAGCCTCTGGAAGCCGAAATTTTCGTCCCATTTGTCAGAAATTTGGCATGTAGTGTTCTGTTATGACTTCCGACAACTGTGTCCAGTACGGTCCAAATCGGTCTATAACCTGATATAGCTCCCATGTAAACCGATCTCCCGATTTGAATTCTTGAGCCCCTGGAAGCCGCAATTTTTGGTCGATTTGGCTGAAATTTTGACTATAGTGTTCTTTTATGAATTTCGACAACTGTATTAAGTCCAAATCGGTCTATAACCTGATATGGCTCCCATATAAACCGATCTCCCGATGTAACTCCTAGAGCCCCAATTTTTGTCCGACTTGGCTAAAATTTTGTTTGCGGTGTTCTGTTACGACATACAAGACTTGTGCCAAATAAGGTTCAAATCGGTCTATAACCTGATATAGCTCCCATATAAACCGATCTCCCGATATAACTTCTTGAGCCCTCACAAGCCGCAATTTTTGTACGATTTGGCTAACATTTTTATTAGTTTTATTAATTTTTTATTGCAATAAAATGAAAAAAAAAACATTGTATCCAAAGGCCTAGACCAAATTAAGCGCATTTTTTACCTATTTCTGTTAACACCCCACAATTGTGCTTGAATTAAATGATGGGCGTTTGGTAACCACCTGCCATTCTAGCCTTGATGTATATTTAAATATTATTAGCAGCGTCTTTTTACCATAACAGATGTAAATTTAACAAAAAAAAGGTGTCAAACGCTGCAACATAATAATTATGCTGGCCCTGCCCACAAAGTCACAGCATGTGGTTGAAGTTAATGTAATACACCCTCGCGTTTAGGGTTGAACAAATTGAATCCCAAATCATGTTCATCCTTCTGCTATGGCATGGTAGGCTAAGAGAAGTCGTGTTGTTATCCCCAGAGATTTGCAAGGCCGGAAGAAAAAGGGAGGTAATTTACTTTTTGAAGTTGCCATGACAAAGGGTTTTTACGTGATGCTACTGTAAGGCAAGTAAGTAAGGCAATCCACTCTTGGTTGTTACTGATGCGGTTAGAGCAATTTGAATTCAAAAAAAAAAAACAAAAGCCATTTGGAGTTATCCAGAGTTTTTACACAATTTAGTGAACATGTTCTTTTTACAAAAAATTTTGTCAAAATTTTATTTTTATAGAAAAGTTTGTCAAAGTTTTATTTTTATGAAAAATTTTGTCAAAATTTTATTTTTATAGAAAAGTTCAAATAATGCGTAAAAGTTTTATTTTTAAAGAAAATGTTATTTCTTTCGTGATTTTTCGAACATATTCCAGCTCGAGATATCAAAAAACTTTTAAAAGTTTAGCAAGTGTATGCTGTAGTCAAAACGCTTTGACTGGCATGATGGATCGCGATTTCTTATAAGCCATATAGCTTTATCAACACTCAACCCAACATCTATTGAGTACGGTGTAGAGCACGCTTTTGCTCTGAAACAAGGCTTAATAAGTCCCCTAACTCTCCCAGTAAGAGAGCAGAAAGATTTATTTCCAATGCTTAGAACAACGAAACACATCAACATTGCCTAACTCTTTTTGTTGTGCACTTGAACATTCGTCGAATGTCACTGCAAATGCTTTTGTGCGTAAACTCAGGGAAATTCGTTAGTAAAAATGTTTGCTGTAACAGCTGAAAAGGGGAAAGCAGTAATGTTTAGCTAAATCAGCAAACATTTTCTTCTACTTTCAAATGGTAAAAAGTTAAAAAAAGCTCAAATTTGTCATAAATATACACCACACCAAACATGATATAAAGCGTTTCATTCCCTTGGTAAGAAGGGGGTCATTATCAAAAATCTTTAGGTATGAGGACTTCAAAGGTCGTACATTGGTAGGTTGTATTTATGTCGAAGAAAATGCGAAAGAGAATTTTGCCCATGTTCCTTAGTGGAATGTTCATGGGAAAAATTTTCAATTTACTCTGTGACCAATCTCGATTTTTTGTATTCAGCACTCTCCCATTCCCAGAAGTGGTTTTCATATGAATACACCAACAAAGCATCGTTTAACATACAAGAGACTTTAACATGTTTTTGGTAACGTCCTTAGAGTTTTTACTATATCCATTTTCACC
The DNA here is from genome assembly GCF_963082655.1 of Stomoxys calcitrans. Classification (NCBI taxonomy): domain Eukaryota; kingdom Metazoa; phylum Arthropoda; class Insecta; order Diptera; family Muscidae; genus Stomoxys; species Stomoxys calcitrans. The sequence goes on along the minus strand of NC_081555.1, from coordinate 12,996,563 downwards.
GCTTTCGAGTATTTGAACACGTTTTTACTTGCACAAATTGTATTAAGACATTTAATTTTATAAATAGGGACTTTATGTAAAAAGCTAAACAATAATTGCCGCGTTTACCCCGTCAATTCGTCTGGTATTAAATTCATACCAAATGGTATTAAAAATATTGACCTATAACGCGAATAAAACAATACCAGCCGGTATTGACAAAATACCTTCCTCTTACTATCAGAGTATAAACTGATCTCCTGATTTGACATATTGTGCGACCGAAAGTCACAATTATTATCCCATTCGGTGGAAATTGTGCACTTAGTGTTCTGTTACGATTCCCAACAAACGTGTCAAGTACTTCCCAAATCTCTCTATGACCTGTAAAAGCACCCGTTATCAGCCGCTGGAAGCCGCATTTGTTACCCGATTCTGCTATTAGTTACAACGGACTTCCAACATACATGGTAAATACTGTCCAAATCGGTCTATGACCTTATAAAGCTCCGATATAGATCTTCCAATAAGCCTTCTATGACCCCTAGAAGTTTGTATTTTTGTCTGATTTGGCGGAAATTTGATACTACGGCAATCAATTAATTTTGAAATTTTTAGCAGAATCCAAGATTCCCAAGATTCAGCCCGGCCGAATACCCACCACCATAGGATGGGGGTATACTAATCTAGCTATTCCGTTTGTAACACCTCGAAATATTCGTCTAAGGCTCCATATAGTGTATATATTTTTGATCGTCTCGACGTTCTGAGGTGATCTAGCTATGTCCATCTATCGAAATCACGATAGAAGTCGAACGTGTAGAGCAAGCCGCTTGAAATTTTGCACAGATGCTTAATATTGATGTAGGTCGTTAGGGATTGCAAATTGATGCAGGTCGTTAGGGATTGCAAATTGATGCAGGTCGTTAGGGATTGCAAATGGGCCATATCGGTTCAGATTCTGATATAGCTTCCATATAAACCAATCTCCCGATTTGACTTCTTGAGCCCATCGAAGCCGCAATTTTCATCCGATGTGGCTGAAATTTTGCATGTAGTGTTCTGTTATGACTTCCAATAACTGTGATAAGTACGGTCCAAATCGGTCTATAACCTGATAAAGCTCCCATAGCCCTTACAAGCCGCATTTTTTCCGATTTAGCAGAAATTTAGCATGTAGTGTTTTGTTATGACTTCCAACAACTGTGCCTAGTAAGGTCCAAATCAGTCTATAACCTAATATAGCTCCCATATAAACCCATCTGCCGATTTGACTTCTTGAGCCGCAATTTTTGTCCGATTTAGCTGAAATTTTGCATGTAGTGTTCTGTTATGACTTCCAACAACTGTACCATGTACGGTCCAAATCGGTCTATAACCTGATATAGCTCCCATTTAAACCGATCTCCCGATTTGACTTCTTGAGCCCTTACAAGTCGCAGTTTTTGTCCGATTTGGCTGAACTTTTCCATGTAGAGTTCTGTTATGATTTGCAACAACTGTGCCAAGTACGTTCTAAATCGGTCTATAACCTAATATAGCTCCCATATAAACCCATCTGCCGATTTGACTTCTTGAGATCCTGGAAGTGACAATTTTTATGCGATTTGGTTGAAAATTCGCACATGATGTTCTGTTATGACTCTCAATAATTGTGCCAAGTACGGTGTAAATCGGTTCATAACCCGATATAGCTCCCATATAAACATTTTTACATATGTCTTATCTTTCATTGCAATGTATTTTAATTTTATGAGTAAATTCCATTCCAGCCCAACATATGAACAATTTATCTCATCTTTCAACAACCTCTGAGTATTTTTTCCTCGCACCCCATTGCTGTAACGCCGTAACTCCGCCCTTTAACACAGCAAAGGTGAAGTTTACAGCTCACATCTTAACACTCTCATCTCCTGCAGTCTCCGCCCTTAATTAAATGCTTGAGCTGCTCACCATTCAACAGAGTTTCCCCCTTGCAGCATCATGACAAACTCATTACAAGCATTTACCGTTATTGCTATTGATACTCTCTCAAATTTATTGCGATTGCTTAAGTTTGCATGGCAACATTGCAAAGGGGGTGTTTCAGTACATCATCACTGGCTGTCAAAGGCAAACCATTTGAAAATGCCGCCGCGTCTTTTTAAAACCGATAACTATGTGAGTTTCAATAAGCAGACTAATAAGTCAACATGTCTGATATGCCGCAAAGAGTTGTGCGGCCTTATAATCGGGAATATCAAAAGGCATTACGAAAAAATGCATAATATAAAATTTACCCGGGACTATCTTCCAAAACCCTCAGTGAATATAAACACCATAACGCGTTCGAAAAACCAAGTTTTACAACTGAATAAAAATGAGTTTCTTAAATGTTGCATAGGATTGGTGGCGGTGAAAAATCTGCCCTTGAATATCTTCAATGATGAGAGGTACTTCAAGAGGCTTATCAATCCCTATCTAGAGGAGTATAGTCTGAATTTAAGTAGTGAAAATATGGTGGATGCTTTGGAGTTTTGGGCCTTGCGCATCAGAACCTATCTCAAGATAAAACTACATAAAAAGCCCTTAAGTTTAAAGTTGGATGTAGTGGGCCGCCATGGTAAAAACATTTTGGTTATACATGTCCAGCAATTGGAGAAATATGAAATTGTCGTACATACCTTGGGGACTATTCAACTGAAGACTAAGCCTACTTCACAAACTCTGAAAGAGGCCATATGGAAATGTCTCAAGGATTACGAAATTGAAGGGCATCAATTATATGCCGTATCAAGTGATAGCAGAGGTCGCTCCTTGAAAGCTCTCCAGCTAATTCAAGATGAAATGGAGGAAAATGATATGGAAATAGAAGAAAACTTACAAAAGCCTATCTTTAGCATAGTCTTCAATGGCTCTTACGTTATAGAATTGGCAGCTCGTATCTATTTTAAAACCATCGATGGTGATCTAAAGCAATGTCGCCAAGTGATCAAGGCAATACATGATAGGCAAATGGAGAACATGTTCTTGCCATCACTGGATAATAGTCAACGTTGGAAATCCACCTATGATATGGTCTTCTCCTTAAAAGAATTCATTACTAACAGTGAAATTGAGTTTGAGTTTGAAGAGAAACTAGAATGGCTAGACTCTTTCTTGCAGACCCATGAGCCTCTACATGTTTGGTCGCAACAACAACATAGTGAGCAATATATAGTGGGAGATTTCTATCGCGATTGGTTGGTGTGTGAGGCGAAACTGAAACAATGGCCCCGCAATGAGTATGCCATGCATTTGTTAGAGGCCATGTTGGAGCTTAAGCAGACCATGTTGGATAATGAAGCCTTTAATGCTGCGCTATATTTTGATCCCAGATTTAATCATTTGGATACACCATATTTTAGTGAGGAGAGAAAGAAACAGGCAGTGGTGAGATTGAATTAAGGACGAAATTTTCATAGAGAAAAAAAAACATTTGAAAAAAAATCTATAGATGAAAACTTTTATCAAAATTTCTATAGAAATAAAATATATTTTATACGTATAAAATTTTGCTACAAATCTTTTTAAAAACAAAGTGTTTACAAAATTTTCTATAAATTAAATTTCCAAAATTTCTTGTAGAAATAAAACTTTGGAAACAAATTATAGAAATATTCTAATTTTCCATAATAAATTTTCTAAAAAAAAATAAAATGTTTGAATAAATATTCTACGGAACAAAATTTTCTGTAGAAATAAAATTTTAAAAAAATATTCTATAGAAATAAAATTTTGACAACATTTTCTATAGAAATAATATGTTGAAAAAAATTCTATAAAAATAAATTTTTTTTTTGTCGCTGTTTATTTGGCTCGAGGTCATATATTGATTAAAAAACCAATGTTTTTTTTTTAATTTTGGAAACTTCTCAGCCTATTAATGAAAGAGAATAGTTAGTTTTTCAAAAATATTTTTATTTTTCAATATAATCTCCTGAAACTTCAATACACTTAGTCCAACGCTTATCTAGCAATTCTATCCCTTGATTAAAATAGTTTTCCTCAAGGTCTTCAAAATAGTGGTTTACAACAGTAATAACATCTTCATTTGAGGTGAAACGCTTGCCAGCAAGAAACTTTTTTAGATTTGGGAACAGGTAAAGGTCACTGGGAGATAATCAGGAGAATAAGGTGGGTGGTCAAGCAACTCGTATATAATTCGTTGATTTTAGCCATTGTTAAAACACTCTTGTGCGCTGATGCGTTGTCTTGATAATTTTTTTTTTTTTTTGGTTTGTAAGCCAGGATTGTTTTTTATCTCTGGAGTATACGACGCTTGAAATCCATTTTATTTCGCTTAAAACGATCCAAACAAGCTTGAGAAATGTTCATTCTTATGCGTTTTGGGTCAACTGTTAACAAATGCGGAGGCCACCGTAGCACAGAGGTTAGCATGTCCGGCGAGACCATCAGAAAAAATTTTGAAACGGTGGTTTTCCCCTCCCAATGCTGGCAACATTTGTGAGGTACTATGCCATGTAAAACTTCACTTCAAAGAGGTGTCACACCCGGCACGCCGTTCGGACTCGACTATAAAAAGGAGGCCCCTTATCATTGAGCTTAAAACTTGAATCGGACTGTACTAATTGATATGTGAGAAGTTTGCCCCTGTTCCTTAGTGGAATATTCATGGGCAAAATTTGCAAAATTTGTTAATAAATGCGCCAACCATCTTGCAGAAAGCTTTTTCATCTGTAGTTCTTCATGCAAAATTAAATGGACTCGACCGTTTGAGATACCCATGATATTAGCTATTTCACGCACTTTTATTCTTCGATCATTTAATACCATATCATGCACTTTGGCTACAATTTCTGTTGTTGTTGCTGTTTTTAGACGGCCACTACGTGGTTCATCTTCAAAGCTTGTACGATCACGTTTAAATTCAGCAACCCAATTGTTTACTGTTGCATATGAAGGAGCACTTTCGCCTAACACATTCACCATATCATTATGAATTTTTTGTCCCGATAAAGCTTTTTTATGTAAATATTTAATGAAAACACGCATTTCTAATTTTTCCATTGTAAAAAAATCGCGGATGCATCTTTTATGAACACCCGTTTCTATATGAAGGAGTTGCCAGATCGAAACAAAATTTAACGTGTGTTCATAGCAGAGATGGAAGTTTTCAAAACACTTAACTTTTTTCTGTTTATACCGCGCTTTTTGTGCTATGCTAAGAAGTTTCCGAAGCACTCTCGCCTTGTTCACCACGGAGTTACTTTACAACTAATGCTTATATATTCTTCTATATTTCTGTTTATTATTTCTACACATGTGTGCACAGTTGGCAGTGTCTGATTTATAATTTATCCTTTCGTGGGTTAGTAGGTTTATAAACTGGAGTATTTCGAGGGTGTATCTCATTTTATGATTGTGCTCCTGCATCAAAATGTCCACATCATTTAGATTCGGTTTATGTACTCTTACTGTGCAATGAGCTACAAGTGCCGTTTTCTGTTCCAAAAGTCTCCCAATGTCATTATGGTCCGATTTGTGACCCGAGAGTCTTGTTGTTAATTTGGTTTTGACATATGCCAAATTTATCCCCATTACCTGTTATTTCGTAGACTACGCTCGATTTATCTTCCTTCTTTATTGTGGATTTTGTATTACTAAAAAACTTATTTACGGTGTTTTGCGTTTTCTGTGCTATCTGCTATCTGTCTTTGTTGTACGTATTTGAGTTACTGAATCTCTCAGAGAAATTTGGAATATATGTTAAAGGCAAATATATCTTCGGCTACCTTTATTCGGTTCTATTGTTGTTGTTTATCTTCACTTGTCTTATCAAATCGGATATGTTTATATTCGGAAAATCATTCAGCTTCAATATTTCTTTTATTTTGTGTTCGTTTACTTCTGATTGCTAATGGCGTTGAAGAGATTTTTTGTGAAACAAAAATTTACAAACATTTCCATAAAAATAAAATTATTTTTTTTATTTTGCGTCGAAATAAATTCTTGGAAATTGTTTACAAAATTTTTGACAGATTTTATTTTATTTTTTTAAAAAAAAAAGTTTACAAAATTGTCTACAGAAATAAAATTTTGACAAAATTAAATTAAATTCTGTCCAATAATTGTTAAAATCCCCTACACTCTACAGGAAAACCATTTTTTTCCTTTCAGTCTCATGCAATGCGTCTTGAAGCCCTAATGAAATCCTTAGATGGCGCAAATAAACTTCTTTCCGAAGACTATGAAATTCAATATCATGGCAAAGGAATGGGCAGAGTTGAAGATCCCTATAATATACTTGAAGCTGAAATGCCCATAATTTGCAGAAATTCAACATCGTTGGAAACCAACCCGAGCTTATGCCACAAACTGGAAAATTTGGCATATGCTCAAAGATTACCCTATTCCACAAATATATTGGAATTTTGGAAACATATGCAAATTAAGGATACTCAAATACATGGCCTTTTGAAGGTGATTCTAGGTGTGGTCATAAGTCAATCATCGATTGAAAGGACATTCAATGCTCTCTCAACATTACTGACAAAAACAAAATCTAAAATGTCCAGAACGGCAATGGAGAACATGCTGCTGGTGAAACTTAATGCCGATATTTTGGATATAGTGGAGGCTTAAAAATAGTTGAACTATAAAAAGGGGGAAGTCTAAATATTTTCCAGAAAATTATAAACTATATATAATTTAATAATAAAAACAAATAACTGAGTTTTGCTTTTCATTTCCGTTTGAAGAAATATCGGAAATATCGAATGATTATCGATAGTTTGCCAGCTCTATAACCTAGTTCAAGGCTGAGAAATTGGGCTCTGAATTTTTTTGTCAACCCAGATTCCAGTTCCAGATTTCTGTGATAAATTTAAATTTTTTATTTTAAACTTACCCTTTTCCATTGCTTTTGAACAATTTGTAATTATCTTCCTTATCATCTTAGTGGGTAGCGGAAAAATGATAGTGTGATTATTTTCATTCGAAATGGTATTCAAAGTTTGTAAATAGCGAAGCTAAAAAAAAAAAAAAAAAAACATATTAAAACATGTAAAAGCTTGCAAAGTTAAGCTGGGCCGAATCTTATATACCCTCTACCATTGATCGCATTTGCCATGTTGTTTGAATGACTTTTTCAATATATATATATATGAGCTACATCAAGTTCTTAGCCGATATGGACCGTACTTGTCTTGGCTGTTAGAAGTTTTAGAAAAAAAATCTCCAAAATTTCAGGCAAATTACTTAAAAATTGAGCTCTTTAGTGGCTCAGAGTTTCAAATTGAAAGATTGGGTTTATATGGCAGCTATATCATGTTATCAACCGATTTAGACCATACTTGGCACAGTTGTTGGAAGTCATACCAAAACGACATATGCAAAATTTCAACCAAATTGGAAAAGAATTGCACCTTTTAAAAGTGAAAGTCATTCTTCAACGATATGTCCAAAGTTCAGCCAAATCGGATAAGAATTGCCCCTTTAGAATCTCAAAAAGTCAAGATCGGAGATCGGTTTATATGGCAGCTATATCGGGTTATGAACCGATTTGAACCATACTTGACACGATTTTGACCATACTCATCACAGTGGTTGGAAGTCAAAACATGAAACTTGCTAAATTTCAGCCCAATCTCAAGCCCACATATCAGGTTATGGACCGATGTAGACCATACTTAGAAAAGTTGTTGGAAATCATAACAAAACACCTCATGCAAAATTTCAGCACAATCGGAGAAGAATTGCGCCCTCTAGAGGCTTTAGAAGTCAAGATCCCAGATCGGTTTATATGGCAGCTATATCAAAACATGGACTGATTTGGCCCATTTACAAACCCAACCGACCTACACTCATAAGAAGTATTTATGCAAAATTTGAATCTGGTTATAGACCGATTTGGACCCTACTTAGCACAGTTATTGAGACGCATAACATAAAATTTCAGCCAAATCGTATAAAAAATCGCGGCGTGTAGGGCTCAAGAAGTCAAATCGGGCGAACGGTTTACATAGGAGCTATATCAGGTTCTTGACCGATTTGAACCCTACTTGGCACAATTGCTGGAACAGAACACTTCATGCAAAATTTCAGGCAAATCGGATGAAATTGAGGCTTCCAGGGGCTCAAGAAGTCAAATCGGAAGATCGGTTTATACGGGAGCTATATCAGGTTCTTGACCGTTTTGAACCATACTTTGCACAGGTGTTGGAAGCCATAACAGAATACTATGTGCAAAATTTCTGCCAAATCGGACAAAAATTGCGACTTCCAGGGGCTCAAGAAGTCAAATCGGGAGATCGGTTTATATGGGAGCTATATCAGGTTCTTGACCATTTTGAACCGTACTTTACACAGGTGTTGTAAGCCATAACGGAATACTATGTGCAAAATTTCTGCCAAATCGGACAAAAATTGCGACTTCCAGGGGAGTCGGGAGATCAGTTTGTATGGGAGCTATATCAGGTTATAGACCGATTTGGAACGTACTTTACACAGTTTTTGGAAGTTATAACAGAACACTATGTGCAAAATTTCAGCCAAATCGAATGGAAATTGAGGCTTCCAGGGGCTCAAGAAGTCAAATCGGGATATCGGTTTATATGGGAGTTATATCCAAATCTGAACCGATATGGCCTATTTGCAATTCCCAACGACCTACATCAATATTAAGTACCTGTGCAAAATATCAAGCGGCTAGCTTTACGTGGTTAACCTCTATGGTGCTTTTGACAGACGGACGGACAGGGCTAGTTCGACTTAGAATGTCGAGACGATCAAGAATATATATACTCTATGGCTTCCTAGATCAATATTTCGAGGTGTTACAAACGAAATGACTAGATTAGTATAGCCCCATCCTATGGTGGTGGGTAAAAAAAACAGCCGATTTTGACATAGCAATCGCGAACAGACCTACTATGCGCACTTAAATTTTTTTTCAAATTTACACAAATTGTTACTGGATGTAGTTCGGATACTAAATGCATATCGAAGGAGAGTAAAGGCTGATCCTACTCTCCTGCAAATTCTATTTGAAAAGTACGCGAACAGACTTATTGCCTTAGGGATACGGATGTAACAAATAAATATTAAGCTTAAAGATTTTGTTGTCTGTTCCTGTTTTTTTGCATAAATTTCTTTAAACTTGTAGTTTAACTTACCTGCAACGCCATAGGATTTTCTTTCATAACATCTGAAGCTTCTTTTAGATTTATCGAAGCCTCCAATTCCCCATGAGCAGCAACAAGTTTAGCTTGGGCTTCGCGTTCAGCTTCTCTTTCGATGGCCATAGCTCTTTGTAAGCGTCTTGGCAAGTGAATTTGTTTGCTGGAAATTTAGTAAGCAAGGTTAAACCGGTTATAGCAAAAAGTTGGCATTTCAATAAATTTCCTATGATTTAGGGCATTGCAGAGGATGTAGTCGCCCCTGATGTGGCCGCTCCCATTGACAATAAATCTATGGGGAAAGGAAATATAATTGTCGAATTATGTTCGTTGGATATGCTGGCCAATGTTTGCAGATAACGTAGCTAGGGAAATGGAAAAGTATTTTGCATTAAGTACAAAATCCTATATTTCGCTTTAATGGGTTTGTTTGAAAATACCTGTAAAGTTATGGGATTTGTGGACATAACATCAGAGGCTTGTTTTAAAGCCTTCGAGGCATTTAACTCTCCCTCTGCTGCTACAATTTTGGCTTTAGCTTCCCGCAGTGCTTCTGCCTCAGCGGCCATGGCTCTTTGCATAGCTATGGGAAGGCGGACATCTTTACTGTAAAATGTCGAAAAAAATGTCTTAGGAACATTGAAGAAGGATTGCAATGAAAAAATGGTAAATAATTTAAAGGCCCAAGTTCAATAGGTATTAAAGCAGAGTGCCTTATTTTCCTATTCCCAGTGCAGAGGTCGTGAATTGATTTTCAACAGAGGCATTGGCCAGTCGCAGAATAACAGTACCAACACTATGGAACAAAAAAGTTGCCTAGAAGATCTGCTTGGAGGCCACCGTAGCGCAGAGGTTAGCATGTCCGCCTATGACGCTAAACGCCTGGGTTCGAATATTGGCGAGACCATCAGAAAAAAAATTCAGCGGTGGTTTTCCCCTCCTATAGCTGGCAACATTTATAAGGTACTATGCCATGTAAAACTTCTCTCCAAAGAGGTGTCGCTCTGCGGCACGCCGTTCGGACTCGGCTATAAAAAGGAGGCCCCTTACCATTGAGTTTAAACTTGATTAAGAATGCACTCATTGATATGTTAGAGGTTTGCCCTTATTCCTTAGTGGAATGTTCATGGGCAACATTTATTTATTTTCTGCTTAGATCCCATACACTGGCTGCAAACTTCTATCTAAGGCATTTCATAGTGTTAAAAGATTCCCAGTAAAAATTTCATTGCCACAAGAAATCTCGTTCGTCACATTAATTGGTTCTACGTGTCATTTCGACCCAGGCTATTTCAGATTAAAAAACTGTTCCTCAACCAGAAAAGTAACACCCAAGATAAAGAAAACCTCTAGACGTATAGGGCTTAAAGCAGCTATAGCCAACATGAGCGTTATCTAAATGGAACATATCATCTCCGGATTATGGTGTCTCCCATATAGACTTTAAGAGCATGGCGCTGAGCCATAGCTATATCTAAACTAAACCTTTTATTGAATTTGCATATTCCCGACTATAGGCAGATCTCACTGCTCTTAATGGGTATAGTATTTAATATACTCACATTTCCACTCTTTCCACTTTGACACCCCATGGATCAGTTGCTTCATCTAGAATACCTCCAATTGTACGCGACAAGGACTCTTTGGCAGTCAAAAGTTCCATTAAATTCTTGGTACCCACAACATTTCTAAGCGTAGTCTGGGCCAGTAGTTTGGTCGACTCATGTACATTTCTAATTTGTATTACAGCATCCAAAGGATTTCGTACACTGTAGTAGACCACAGCATCAACTTGTATGGTAACAGAGTCACGAGTCAAAACCTCTTGGGGATGTACATCGAAAGATTGTGTACGCAAATCCACTTTGACAAACTCATCAACACAGGGAAGTATAAAAACGAGACCGGGACCAGCAACACCACCCTTTCTGAAAATAAAAAGCAAAGGATTGCACAAGATAGTCAAAAAAAAGTAGTACTTTATATACCTCAAACGTCCCAAGCGAAATATTACAATTCTTTGATAGTGTGCCACTGTTTCTAGACAAAACCATATGGTAAGGGGAAATGTAACAAAGAGTAAAATATAGGCAAGAAATATAAGGGCATTCTCCGAAAATATTGGCTGGGTATCCGCTGCAATCGAAAAAGAGATTGTATTTTAATTAATGGAATTTACCACAAATCACTTACATGTGCGAATTTGTCGTCCCAGTGATTGTGGCCTATCTGGAAATGATGATCTCTCCATTTTAACAATAAATTTGTTCCTAATAAAATATAAAAATTTATTTAAAATTCCGTTAAACTTTCTAATAAAAATAATTAAATTTGACACTTACTTTTACTTCATTAAATGCTACCATCAATGTCATGACTTTAACAGTGAACGTTCGCACGATAAAACTTCAATTCGGGTGGGGGGTGGTTGGTGGTGGGGCCATGGCCTGCAGGCATAAGTAGAACCTTTGAGAAAATGCAAGTAGCCTTTACCATTGCATTTCTTTAACAGTTTAACGGGCAATAAGTCAATATAAATCTTTCCCAAGGTATAGCGAGGTATTCATTTCCTTGTTGAGCTTGGACTGACATAATGACCATGTCTGCACGCATAATCTACGATGCAATGACAGATGTGGGTGTTGAAAATTAAGATAGGATAAAGGGGTACTCCAAGCATGTGAAATGAAGATCAATATCATCAATCGAAAAGTGACTGTTTCTAGATTCTAAAAAACCCCCACATTTTAATATATAGTTACTGCTACTCACGACTGCGTTTAGCCTGTCCCAAAGATCCTGCAGAATAAAAGAAAAAGTTAATTTAGTTAAACTTTAAATTCTGTAGAAAGAATGAAGTTTTACCCCTTTAGAAAGACGATCGACAACTCCAGGATCGCCTACAAGTAGAATCCGCGTCGCAACCAAATCCACCATTAGATCGCATCAACTTTGATATTATGGTTGAGCCTTTTACACACAAAAGCTGAGTACTTTCGGATTTTTGTTGCTTTCGCAATGAACTTACTACTAATTGCAAACAGCATGGCGGTACAAATGGTGTTGGAAAGTAATTGCCGCTGGCACCGAGGCTCCTCCACGAATATAACCACTGCCATTGAGTAGGTTCACACATAGTAATACAGACCCAATGTGTGTGACAAATTCCGTTATACCAGCATCGATAGCATGTTATCGATTTCAATAAGGTCTTTAAATTCAAGGTATATTTTTAGAGAAATAACATTGAATCCAGAAGCTTCCCCCTTTATAAAAACCTTAACTGTCAAAATAAATTTTATTGTAGGAATATTCAGCCCAAGACACAAACACAGTTTTTGTGACAAGATGGCAGATTGCACCATATGATTTGTGGTTGTTGTACAAATGAGACCACCTTTAATTGTTTCGCCATGCTAGCCTATAAAGGCCAAAATAGAATAAGCGCTTTGAACTTTGTGTTTTGAGCATTGCGTTGAAAAATGTGCAACTCTGTAAATAAATCCCACAAAAGCGACACGCAAAAGTAAAACAATTTTCAACTTTGATGACTGAAATGGAGCGTCATTCTGTGTTGCCATACTTGAAGTCGTGGTTTTAAGAATCAAAGTTAAAAAATGTTTAACTTTTGCTTTTTTGATATTTGTTTGCAATGCAAATAAAGCTTTAAGCCTTACATGCAAATGTGTCTACAACAACAATTGTATAGTTATCGATATCATGCAATACCCTTATTGCACCCTTTTCAGTGCATGTTATAAATCTTTCCAGTTTATCTAAAAGACTTGCACTTGATATATTAAAATAAAATATGGGCAATGTAAAACTGGCCCTATGTCATTTTTATTGCATATTATCGATAGCAATTCATGCATCTTGTCTCTAGATATCTATAGACAGTATTTATTTTTATACAGTACAAATTCGATTATTTGCAATTATATAAACAATTGTCCAATACAATTTTGTACTAAATTTCTATCCAGAAGAACTTGTACTGTCCTATCCAGTGCAAAAATAAGTCTGATTAATTTCAAAGTTGTCTTAAATAGTTATCGATAACATGCAATATCAGATAATTGTAGCGTCTTATTTTATTCCTATCCAATGCAAGTGAAATTTTCTGGATAGAAATGCTGTGTTTTATTTTAGTACTATATAGTGGAAATCGTGATTAATCGTATTTTATTATTTGTTATTGTTTGTTATCGATAGCTTACCGGTAAAACTTTGCACTGATATTTTTTTCCCTCTTTCCACTATCTGATTTGTCCTAGATGGCACGAAAATAAAACATTCCATTATGCCTTGTTAAAATGTGTAGGCCTGCAGCAAGCCGTTCGGACTCGTCTAAAAAAAGGGAGGTCCCCTATCATTGAGCTTAAACATGGGTCGGACAGCACTCGTTGATATGTGAGAAGTTTGCCCTGTTCCTTAAAGAATTGTTCATGGGCCAGCAAAAACAGCAAAACCTTTCGTTATACTGTGCTTACCCCCCATATTTTTCTTAAAGTGCAAATGGCCCAAGTGAACTCTTTTTTTTGCAAATATGTTGGTAGTACTGCCATCTTTGGTCATTCCTCCATTGGTAGAACAGAGACGTCTAATACTCTAATAATACATCCTAAACTTCTCTCTTGCTTGCACTTTGGCACTTGCAAAAACTGTATTAGTCCTAAAAGAAAAAAACGTTCTGTCCGGTCCGGTCTCAATTTCTCGGAAGGATTTAAGAGTTTTAGTAGCAGGAAACAGATAAACCTTCAAATCTTGGTGTGACCTCAGTTAGTGTGACAAGTTTAAAAGATTCCAATTGCTAAGCATGTCGTTTGGAGGTGGTCAAGCATGGCAGCGTAACATGATGCAGCAGCAGCAGCAGCAGATGTTCATGCAAACGCCGCAGCAAAATAACATGGCTGCCTTTCAAGGTGGTGGTGGTGGTGGCGGTGGCGGTGGTATGTATCCAAATTCTGGAGGTGGTGGCGGCGGTATGTATCCCAATTCTGGAGGAGGCGGTGGTGGTGGAGGACCGTTGGTCTCTTATCCACAAAGTCCTGGATTAAATCCAGTAGCTTTCCAAGGAAACGTGGGTGGTGGTGGTGGAGGCGGCGGCGGAGGTGGTGCCGGTGGTATGGCCCAGTACAACTCAATAGGTACTGTAACCAAAATTAACAATGATTGCGGTTTGGTGAACAATGAGGTGTTCTTTTATCGTAACGTCTGCAAGGGACCCGAACCCAAATTGGGTGATCGAGTCATTTTTGAATCCACCTATTCCAGTCGAGGCCAATTCAAATGGAATGCCACACGCATACAAATGATGCAATCCTATGGTAATCCCGTAAATACGGGTATGGATTATCAACGTAATCAAATGCAAAGGCATCCCTCTCCCCAAAGAGGCATATCGTCGCCCATGAGAGGTGATAGACATGAACGTGATCGTCGTGAAAGGGAACGTGAAAAGGATAGAAATCACCGTTCCCGAGATAGAGATGAGGTAGGTTTTATGTTTTTCTATATAAAAACAACAACAATTTAAAATTCTTTCCAGGATGATCATGAATGGAAAAGGCGCCGTGATGATCATCATGATCGAAGCCGTGATCGCAACAACTCTTTAAACCGCCATGGCGGTGCTGGTGCTAATGCTGTTTCTGCACGCAATGACCGCGATAGAGAACGTGATCGAGAAATCAGAAGAGAACGTGATCTTCCCGAAAAAGATCGCAATGATCGCGATACACATCGTGACCGCGAGCAACGCGAACGTGAAAAGGAGAAGGATAAAGAGAAGGCAAAGGAACCTAAAAAAGCACGTGAGGCGGATACTAATCGCAGTGTGGTACCCAAACAACGCAGGATACGTGCAATTCGTCGTTACACCATTCAAATACCAAAATCATTGTTATGCAAGTAAGTAAGATAAAGGGGTTTGCACACGTTTTAGCAAGTAAGGAGTGGACATGACTAAAGTAAAGCATACCTAACCTAAAATATTCTATAATATCATAATCATAACTTTTTAACTGTAAACCAAAGTTTGTCAGCCGTTAAATCAATTTGGATGTGAATACACACACGTTTTTCTTTTTCTTCTTCACTTTTGTAGCAAATATGCAGATGTCCAATGTTTACGAAATCGTTACACCTCATTATACATTCCATCGGACTTTTTCCATGCCAATATGAAATGGACTGACACCTTTACCCCAGATAATCCATTTTCTCTAAGACGTCCCTGTCAATTTCATATAATGGATAAGAAGATCGAGCCACCATGTGAACAAAACATGGAAAATTGGGAGCCAGCTGATGCTGATTATGTCTATTCAGCTAAAGTAATGCTTATGTCATTACCACCCATTGCTGAACTATACAAGAAATGTTTTGAAAACATCGAAGATGATCTGGATCATAATCCCATACACCCATCGCGACTTATCAAGTTTTTGGTAGGCATCAAGGGTCGCAACGAGCCCATGGCCATTGGTGGCCCATGGTCGCCATCATTGGATGGTGAAAATCCAGACACTGATCCCTCAGTCTTGATACGCACTGCAATACGTACATGCAAGGCCTTGACTGGCATTGATTTGTCCAATTGTACACAATGGTATGTATAAGATTGACACTGTAGTAGTGAAAAAAAAAAAAAGAATTTTGCAATGAAAAAATTTCGTATAGAAATAGCCACATATTTGAGGAATTCACATGTTTGCCAATCGCATAAACCAAACTGATGAAGGCACTTATTTAACGTGTATTAAGATTTCTTTGCATTAATGCGTTATAAGAGATCTTCGAATTCGATTCTAAAACTATCACATAATTTTGAAATTGAGAAGAATTTACAATAGCACTGTAGAACTGTAATGATGGCTAACAATGAATTTAGGATGGGTTAAGATAAACATAAAAAAATGGTTCTGGTAAAGTGTAAGGGGTTTATAAACTAGGTCTCGAAAGCCAGTGTTATATTTTTGGATCAACTGAAGGTAGTTTCTATTACAACAACGAACCAAATATATTAAAACTTGTATAAGGAGTGTTTTTGGCTAGATTTAAGTAGGAAAGACGTGGTGCCGTTATTATACCCTCCACCATAGGGGGTATACTAATTTCGTCATTCTGTTTGTAACTTCTCGAAATATTCGCCTAAGACCCCATAAAGTATATATATTCTTGATCGTCATGACATTTTAAGTCAATCTAGCCATGTCCGTTCGTCTGTCGAAAGCACGATAACTTTCGAAGGAGTAAAGCTAGCCGCTTGAAATTTAAAGTATATATATTCATGTCAATAAATTCACTACTCCACACGCCAATTATGCTTTAAAGGCGAGCTGCTATAACATAAAGCTATTGCAATTGGAAGAGTTTGAAGTTTACTCCCGCTCCGCTAAAAAGTGCTTCAATCTCCTTATCAAGATTATTGATGAGGAGATTAACGTATGTGTTTTACAAACTCTGAAATGCCTTGATTTGGCAAAGGTCTCGAATCGATACACAATACAGCGATTGGGTAACCTTCTCTATCTGCTCAGTCGTAGTTCTTAGGAGTATACCCAAAAGCCACATGGTGTATAAATAAGTCAAATAGTGGATAAAATATTCCTTGTTAAAGTGTTTCTGCGAACACATTTCTGCAGATCAATAGTTACCAAAATGGCAGTAATACGTCTTCTATTGCAGCCTGTAGTTGCAATATACTTCATAATTGGTGTAGGTTTTACGTTGTATATTTCTTGAAATCGAGAGATAGAGAGCCTTCTATATTGGCGAATAGCTCATGAAGAATGGACAGTTTCAGTGGACTTGCCCATGCTGCATGCGTGCTGCTGTCGTGTTCGTCGATCCTTAGGAATCTTTGTCTTGAGTTATGTATCTATCAACCTTTCCATCATGTATATGAAACAGTTTTCTTTATCCACGGGATCCAAACGTTCTACCACAGCTTGCAATTCAACTGATGACACATTACAGTTTCCCCATTTTGAAAGACGTTATACCAGCACTCATTGAAGAAAGGCCTAGTATCCAAGCTGTACCATCGCCAAATTCCTGACTTTCATATCCATTTGCTTATGGTGGTTAAGATTGTCCAAAAAGGACATCTGGGGATTTTTGAATCTATATATGATAGTAAAATCCCCCATTTGGTATTTTGGCTGTATGCCTTAAGTCCACCATTTTGTTGAAATCAATCGAGAGCGCTACTTTGTAAAATACGAAGATAATTTTCTTTTTTTCATACATACGTCGATCTTTACTTAAGGTCCAAGATGCCACGAAGCTAAACAACTCCAAACCACCAAGCTACCATCTCCATGCTTCAGCGTTTGCTTGACTTGGTATTGTTGCAGACTTTTATGCGGGTGGTATCAGAAAAACTTTTCACTATGCGGTTGAAAACGAATCATTTCATACCCACCACCATAGAATTGAGGTATACTAACCTAGTCATTCTGTTTCTAACACCTCGAAATAATGATCTGCGACCCCATAAAGTATATATATTCTGGATCGTCTCGACTTTCTGATTCGAACTAGCCATATCTGTCGAATTCACGATAGCGTTCCAGCGGGTAAGACTAGCCGCTTGAAATTTTGCATAGATACTTTATATTGGCGTAGGGATTGCAAATGGGCCACATCGGTTCAGATTTAGATATAGTTTCCATATAAACCGATCTTCCGATTTGAATTCGTGAGCCCCTGGAAGCCGCAATTTTTGTCCGATTTGGCTGAAATTTTGTTCCGTTATGACTTTCCAAGTATTGTTCAAATACCCATATAAACCAATCTCCCCATTTGATTTTTTTTTGCCCCTGGAAGCCACAAATTTCGTCCGATTTTGCTGAAATTTTGCACATAGTGTTCTCATATGGCATCCAACAACTATGTCTAGTACGGTCCACATCCGTCTATAACCTGATATAGCTCCCATACAAACCGATCTCCTGACTTGACTTCTTGAGCCCTTACAACCTCCAATTTATCTACAATTTTGCACAAAGTGTTTTCTTATGACTTCTAAAAACTGTGCCAAGTACGGTCCAAAACGGTCTATATCCCGATCCTTACAAACCAAAATTGTTGTCCAATATAGCTACAGTTTTGCACATAGTGGTTTGTTTTGACTTCCAACAACTGTGCGTAGTACGGTATAAATGTGTCTATAACCTGATATAGCTCCAATATAAACCGTTCTCACGATCTGAGTTTTTAAGCCCTTACTAGCCGCAATTTTGTCCTATTTGGCTGAAATTTTTCGTGTGTTGTGTTCTGTTATGACTTCCAACAATTGTGCCCAAATTAGTCTATACCTGATGTAGCTCCCATATAAACCGGTCTCTCGATTATCCTCATTCGGTTCCTAGAAGCTTTATTTGACAGAGTTTGGTGTGTGGAATAAAATTATGCCCTTCAACAAAATTTAGTTTGTATAAATTTTTAGCAGAATCCGTGTTGGTGGGTTTCAAAGATTCGGCCCGGCTGAACTTAGCACGCTTTTACTTGTTTTTGCATTCGTCTCCTGTCGAATTTTCGTCGTCTCTGGAACAGTTCAGACGGGCCTTCACATTTTTATCTGATAAGTTTGGTTATTTTGCGTCCACTCAGTGGCAGACTTATTTTTTATGGCAGCTGCAGCCTGTTTTGGGACTTTAATCTACTTAAAAGTCAGTAAACGTAGCCATGGACAAGCGTCCTTATTGGATAGCAAATTTTGTTGAGACGTTTTTCTGATGTATTCACATTTAAAACTGTTCTGGGACAAATTCCCAAAGTGCGTGCTCAGTTTAGTCAGTTGCTTGATTTGGTTTTTAGTAGCATGAATTATTTTTCGGGGTGAAAAACTTTTCACTATGCTCTTGAAAACGAATCATTTTTATTTGGTCCGATCCTACAACCAATTTTTTTTTCATTCGTCTCCTGTCGAATTTTTGTGGTCTTTGGATTAGTTCAGACGGTCCTACACATTTTTTCTGATAAGTCTGGTTTCTTTTGCGTCCACTCAGTGGCAGACTTTTTTTGCGGCTGCAGCCTGTTTTTGCATTTTAATCTTCTTAAAAGCCAGTATTGAAAAGCAAATTTTGTCGAGACATTTTGATTTCTGTTGTGTTCACATTTACAAAACTGTTCTTTCCCAATGTACATGCTCAGTTCAGTCAATTCCTTGATTTGGTTTTTGGTAGCATGAATTATTTTTCGGGGCGGTACCAGAAAAACTTTTCACTATGCAGTTGAGAGCGAATCATTTTTGTTTCGTCCGACCATACAACTCTTTTTTTCATTTGTCCCCTGTCGAATTCTTTGGTCTTTGGAACAGTTCAGACGGGCATTCACATATTTATCTGGTAAGTCTGATTTCCTTTGCGTACACACACTGTTTTGGCATTTTAATCTTCTTGAAAGCCAGTAGTCGAACGTTCGTATTGAAAAGTACATTTTGTTGAGACATTTTGATTGCTGCTGTATTCCTATTTAAAACTGTTCTGTGACAAACTCCCAACGTGCGTGCTCAGTTCAGTCAGTTCCTTGATTTGGTTTTAAGTAGCATGAATTATTTTTCGGGGTACATAAATATTTTTAGTAAACTCGACCATCACCTAATAAATTTGTCACTTTTGTGCATTGCCTTCTGTTGAATTAAAATAACGGTATATTCTACTCAACTGCTATTGACTTGCTAATACGGTGTTGCCAGATTCATCAAAACAAAATTAGGCAAACTACGTTGCATTTTTTGATTTTAAATCGAAATTCATGTATGAGGATTGGTATTCTATTCTGCTTTCGGAATAATCGCTGACATTTTTAATTGTTTCGCGAGCGAAATTTGACAGCAATCCAATGTTTTTGTTTCCATAACAAAACACGTTTCTTTATCTGCACTTATTGTTTTCTCTATATACTTGTTCTCACATAAATAAAAAAAACGCACCACTGAAACCAATAAAACAAAGAAAAATGATGCCGGTAATAGTTTGAAGTGTTGCCACTATAGTAGTTTTTTGACATATTTCTCGCTGTAAGCAGAGTACTACTTTTCCGCTTTTTTTTTAGCCAACGTTTCGCCGACGTTTTTTTTATATGGAGTTTGGCAGCATTCCACCCGAAAAGCTGAAACGAATACTCAGCTTTAAACTTGCACATTTCGACAATTTTAATTTGAGTCGGACAGCACTCAGTGATATGTGAGAAGTTTGCCACTGTTCCTTAATGTAATGTTCATGGACAAATTTGCATTTTTGTTTAGTAAAGCAGACAATTTCAGTTTCCACTACAGAGTAAATGCAAGGGCGGAGATAAGGTTTCTTTGTACGTACAACATGCGTCATCCTATTTCTAGGTGGGAGACCTACGGAGGAATACAAATAAAAATGTTTAAATCTTTCAGGTGTTACGTTTCGCTTTTGTCAAATTCATTGTGATCTTTACACAGTGTTGTGCTATTGTTGTTCTATCTCAATTCCATAACCAAAATGACATGCAAATTACTCAAAAAGCTCTCTCTGTCTCTCCTAAAGAAAAGAAACTCTTGAAATCGATTTCAATTGGAAATTGATTGTTGTAGTTGTATGTATGAAGCTTATGTTTCCTAGATTTCCACTTTTATTTTTTCTGTGTTGTGTGTGTGTATGTTTTTTTATAACCAAATAAACCAATAATCAACTCCACTTCTTTTTCCAGCGAATTTATGCTAAGCACTGTTTTCAAACAAAAGACATTATTAGTTAAAAAAAAAAATACTTAAAATGCTAATGTTTTCTTAAAAAAAAAACCAAAAAAAAAACAATACAGCATTTTAATGCCTAGAGTTGTGTCACATTCCTTATGATTTTTTTCTTTCTTTTTCCATGTTTATTTACGCGACAAATTTGTACCAAAACTCTAAATAAAAATACGAAAACCAATACCAATAAAAACCAATACCAAACCATAATGTCAACGGCATTTAACAAAAAATGCATCGTTGTGTGCGAATGCGAACAACAACCCCACCACGGACTGGGGGACTCTGGGAAACAACATGTGCAACGCTTGCCGCCCACAACTACTGTATGGTGGTAATGGTTATTTTGGATAATCTCTGCTTGTCTACACTTACACCTCTGGATATGTCAAACATTGTGGTGGTGGCTGACGACATGCAATTTCAAATCAACGGCGGCGTTTTACTATTCAATACCTATATTTGGAATACTTGTTATGGTGGTCAATCGTCATCGTGGTACTTCGTTTGTTTGTCATTCTTCTTCCCTTCTCCTCCCCCCCAAAATGAAATTCTACAATGGTTACTGCTTGGCGGTGTATGTGAAAACGCATGGACTGGACGACATCTGTTGGCGGGTTGCTGGCTGTTGCTGTTCAACGTTGTTTACTTTTCAAAACATTGCTTAGGTATCGTTTTGTGGAGCTCTACTATCATCGCACCGAGTATAAGAACATGGAAAAAGATGGACCTCCACGTGTAGAAACTGTTGTTTTTTTCTTGCCCGATGTGCACTCATGTATGCCCAGCCAAAGCGAGTATGAGACTTTGACAGCTTTGTATAAGACCACGGCGGAAAATATTATCGAACGCAGAACGGCAGCCCACAACAAGTCCTTGGCCGCTGCAAACGCTAACGATGACAACAATGAGTCAACAAATACCGAAGCCGAGGGTGGTGGTGGTGGTGGTGGCGATGATGATGCTGCAGCAGGGGATGCTGACCAAAATGCAGACGACGAGGGAAATGAGGTTGCCAACGAAGGTGGCGGCGGCGACGACGACGACGACAACGACAACGACGATGCCAATGCAAATGATGAGGAAAATGTAGATAACGGCGAAGGAGATGAAAATAACGACATCATGGCTGATGAAGAAAACGGCGACGAGGAGGCGCCAATGGACACGGACAACGCGGCGGCGGATGCCGAAGCTAATGATAATGCATTGGCTGAAAACGAGGACAACAACACCGCTGACGCTGCTGACGAAAATGTAACTTACCAAGTTGGTGATGATTATTGATAACGAAAAAGTCACAGTCAAATTGAAACTAGTTTTAAGTTTTTGTTATTTTTAGTTTTCTAGCCTCTAGGAGACTGTATCCCCCTTAATTAGCTCTATTATCGTTTTTTAGTCTTCAGTTCCAAGTCCTTCCCTTGATGGGGGAGGTCAACGAACTTTAGGGCCTCTTTGATCTTGAGTCTCATCGCTAAAAACAAAAAGATGATGTCCGTCATTTCAACAGATCTAAAGCTTTTTATTTGACCAAAGAAACGCTTTCCAAAACGTACACTACCACCTGCCACGCGTTACAATTATTTTTTTTTTTTTTTTTTGTTTACTTCAAATTTTAATTTGTCTTTTCGTTAAACACTTCAGCTTATATTTCTAAGCTTAAACAAGACTCTTCACAACAACGTCATATAACCACTTTTGAAAAGACGGCAGTCACTACCAGAAGCCATATTTTCAAGTCTTACCACCTACTATGCCTTGCAAAAGGTCTGGAAATGTGTCGTAGTTTTGTTTAGAACTTCAAATTGTTTGCTGGACTTTGCTAGAAGTTTTGTTGGGCTAATACATTTCATGTGTGTCTTACAGGAAGATCCCTCGCCTGAACCCACCCACTATTCGTTGCTGGATCTGAAATCCATGAAGGTACAGGAGATACGTGATGAGCTGCTGGCACGTGATTTGCCGCATGAAGGTAATGGAAGAATGATGTCTTCAAAGGAAAAGTTAAACCTGTATTTTTCCCCCTTTTTCTAGGTGTTCGCAATGTTGTGCTGGCTCGTTTAAACAAAGCCTTAGTCAGGGAAAAGATAGAAGAAATGAAAGCCAATACCCGAGAAAGATTACGAGCCAAGAAGGCAGGAAAAAAAGTTGAGTCTGCCAAAAATAAAAAGGGCGCCAACGCCAAAGCTGGCGATAAGTCCGAAAAGGGCAAAGAAGACTGGGCCGATGCCATTGACTTTGAAATGAGCGATATAGTCATACTAGATGAGTATGATGCCAGTAAAAATGAGGTCAGTAGAAGTAGGGAATTTGATTAGTATAACCTAAAAATGTTTGAAGGGCCTTCGTCGCAAGGCGATACGCTTTACATAATGATGGGTGTGTTGGCTCTGGCTTTCCTTTTCAAATCGTTGATTATTAAGCTTCACCTGAAAGGGAAATATTTGCATTTAACCTCTTATGGTTTAATACTTCTCTCTCTCACTCTCTTTTACAGGATAGAAAAATGACCGAAAGGGAAAAGAATCAATTAAGACGTCGTTATACTCTACCACCTACTCCGCAACTTGTGGTACATCCCAACAAATTGGCCAAGGAAGGCAATTTCGATTGTGCCATCATGTCTTTGTCGGTTTTGTTGGATTATCATCCTGAGGATACCAAAGAGAGATTCTTTGAGGTTGGTTTTTTGGCCATACACAAGAACAAGTAGAAGAAATCCAATTTTTCTTTTCATTTCAGCTGTACCTTTTTGCAGAACTCTTCAATGAAATGTTAATGCGTGACTTTGCCTTTAACATTTACAAAGAGATACATGTTTACAATGAAAAGAATCACACCCCTGATGCTAATGCTAATGCCGAGGGAGAAACAAAACCCGAGGCCGAGCCCAGCACAGAGGCCAATGGTGAAAATGATAGTAAATCTGCAGCCCCCAAAGCCGGCGAAGATGAGTCAAACAGCAAGTCTCGCAAACGTCGTTTAAGTACTGCTGATGGCCGTGAAAATTCCGGGGAAAATGGTGCTAGTGACAAGAAACCACCACCCAAACGACGCATGAGCAACGTTGATGGTGCTCATGCGTCCGAAGATAAAAAAGATAAGGAAAGCACTGTGGCCCACCACGAGTCAAGTGGCAAAAAGAGAGTTGTGGTTAAACCACATCTTTTGCTTTCATTCCTCTACTTTGATACCACACATTGTGGTTATATATTCGAACGTGATTTGGAAGATTTATTTGCCGTTTTGGGCTTGAATCTCTCACGTTCCCAAATCAAAAAGGTGTTGGGTAAATTGGCTTCCAAGCAATCCATTCATTATCGGTAAGTAGGTTTTTTTTTTGTCTCAGAAGAGTCTCCTTTAATTTTCTGCTTTTTCTTTCATTTGCAGCAAACTCACCGACAAAGAACAGACAGAAGAAACAACACCCACTATTGAAGATGCTGATGACTTACCATTGGAAGAGTTAAAAGAAATTGCCATGGGCAATAATAAATATGAATTCGTTTTTGCAGAATCACATCCCATGCATGGTGCTATACCTCTTGATGGAGATGAGAATAACGAATGTAAGTTCAAAGTGAGAGAAAGAGAAGAAGAAAGAGTGAAAGACATAGTGAATTTTTGGTAAAAAAAACCATCATTAGGCAGTATTGTTTACCAACCCAAAAGTGTGTTTTTGGTGGGGTGATATGAGTCCACAAAAAAAACACGTAAAGAGAGATTTTCTTTGCTTGTAACAGAAAAGCAAAATTCAAGGAACAAGGATAACTTCTCTCATATCAAGGAGTGCAGTTCGATTTAAAGTTTAAGCTCAATGATAAGAGGCCTCCTTTTTATAGCCGAGTCAGAACGCCGTGCCACATAGCGACACCACAAAGTACAGAAGTTTTAACATGGCAGGATACCTCACAAATGTTACCAGCATTAGTAAGGGGATAACCACCGCTGAAAAATTTTTTCGGATGTTCACGCCGGGATTTGAACGCAGGCATTCGGTGTCACAGGCAGACATGCAAACCTCTGCGACACGCTGGCCTCTACATCTCTACTCCACACCCTCCAAACGGCATCGAAATCTTATCATAAGCGGACGTTTGTAGAATCATGGCTTCGGGCTCTCCGATTTTTTCATTTATTTCGCTGCAAGAAATTTTAAGATATCCTCCATCAAATCTTACAGCGGGAGATTCAGCGCTACAGGCAAAGTATCAATGCAAATTTGCTCTCGAACAATCTATTTAGGAATAGGCAGCGTATCAGTCAGTTTGAAATCCCATTCATGAGCATATAATTTCGGTTTAATTGAAGGACAAAAACTGGTTTAACCAGACGTGCAGGAATGCCGTCAGATTGAAGGAGGAGGCACTCAGAAATTGACGATCAAATAAAAATTCCAGTAATGAATTGCTGCGCAAAAAGACGAACTTCGTGTGCCAGAGTGCTTAGGCGCGAAAAGTTTCTGCACGAACAGCGTCTTCGTGCCTGCTTCTCCAAGGGGAAGTAAAAGTTTTTTTGTCGTTTGTGAAAAGAGTGAAGGGCTATCCCGACTCTCATTAAAAACGACCAGATATTCACTGACTCGCTTTACAAGGCTAACCCGCTGGCTGACATGTTTGCGGGAAAAATTTCCCTGCCAAAAAGCGATCCACCTCTAGCCGTTATTGAAGACGTATCTAGTTCCATGCCTCAGATATATTTTCGAACACGTGGAGTCAAAAGCGTTCTTGCAGATTTCGACGTAAATAAATCCCCAAGCCCGGATGGCATATCGTCACTTGTTTTATGCAAGTGTTCTTGGATGCTCGCTCGTCCTTTACACAATCTTTTCAACCTTGCTTACCGTGCGGGTATTTTCCCGGCGCGTTGGAAGATTGCGAACGTACAGTCTATCCCCAAAGGGTTCTTGCAGATTTCGACGTTAATAAATCCCCAGGCTCGGATGGCATATCGTCATTTGTTTTATGCAAGTGTTCTTCGATGCTCGCTCGTCCTTTACGCAATCTTTTTATCCTTGCTTACCGTGCGGGTGTTTTCTCGGCGCGTTGGAAGATTTCGAACGTGCAGCCTATCCCCAAGAAGGATGAGTCAATCGACCCTGCGAATTAACGACCAATAGCGTTATACCCTGCGCTTTCCAAGATTATGGAATCAATTACAAACCTGTGAAATACTTAGAGTCCAATGGTCTTCTTAGCGGCCAACAATATGGGTTCCACAGAAATCGCTCCACGGGTGACCTGATGGCATTCCTGACTGAACGTTAGAGTCGCTCTATTCACCAGTTCGGTAGGAATAAGGTCGTGGCTCTAGATATATCCAAGGCATTTGATAGTGTCATGCACGGTGCACTCCTTTCAAAGCTTGTCGCTTTTGGTGTCGGCAATAACTTCGCTTGATTTTTATCGAGTTTTCTCAGAGATCGCACTATAAGAGTTGTTGTAGATGATTTCTCACCTGACTAATATAAGTTGAGCGCACGTGTATCACAAGGCTCTGTTCTTTCTCCCTCTCTTTTTCTTATTTTTATTGACGATCTACTAGGTCTGACTTCAAACCCGATCTGCTCGTTCGCGAATGACAGCAACCTCTGTCATTCATTTTCATTCGGCCATAGACCGAGTCTTCGCGAGATTGAAGACAGGAGGCGGATTATGGACGCAACTCTCTGCCGGGATTTGCTGGCAATTTCTGAGTGGGGTCGAATGAACAGAGTAGATTTTAATGTATGCAAAACGCAGTGCTGTTTGTTGTCCCACTAACGATTCACTATCGACGGTGTAGATATCAAGCAGTCAGATGCTCTTGATGTTCTGGGCATGAAGATTTAAGTAATGTCCGTTGGTCAAAACATGTATTCGAAGGGTCGAAAGAAGCATTCAAGTGCTTGGGCTTTTTAAGCTTTGTAAAAATATTTCACTCCCGCTGATCTTAATATCTGCACTACGTACATCAGGCCGAAGTTGGAATTTAACTCGCATATATGGGCCGAAGCTCCAAAATCATCCTTCGATCTGCTTGACCGTGTCCAGAGGCGGGCGTAGGTGTGGATTGGAGATGCTAGGGTATCCAACTCTGTTGTTTCGAAATGTGGGTTGTGTGGCGCTATTCTACCGATGTTTTTCCCGCCACCTACGACATTCAGAAATTCAAAGCAAGTGTCAATAAACACTACTCCCTCTTTCTGGCTAATAACAAACTAACAAAAGGAATGACAAAACCTAGTTTTATACAACAAGAACCTTCCAAACTTTTTATTCTTCAAGTTTTGTTTTAAGGACAATTTCATTGGAATTTTGTCTTTGGGACAAACATGAAATCCATTTGCCATTCTGCTAATCATATGACGTGTAGGCCTGTAGCGTGTAGCAGTAGTGGTAAATTATCCCTTCGCTTGACCCACTTTGCTTTTATTTCCTTTCCAGCTAATCTCATAAATTACAATGGTGCTGTTATACATGTTGGAAAACTAATGGAACAAATAAAACGCACAGAGAAGAACTATTCGGATACTGAGAAGCTATACAATGACCTCATGAAACAGCATGCAGATTTGCAAAAGGAACACACAAAATTCGGCTCCAAAATCAAGGATTTGCAAGCTGACTCCAAGAGTCTTAATAGGAAACTTACAGACACCAAACAGGATCTATACTCATTGAATGTAAGAGGACTTGGTTTAAAAAAAAATGCGAAAAAACAGGCTATGATAAGAAATATTTTTTAAATTGTAGCGCAAATATCGAGATCAAAATGCAACATTGTCTTACATTTACACACGTGTGGCACCCTATTTCGTACATGATGAGGAGAAGGAAAAGGAGAAAGAAAAGGAAAAGGAGAAGGAAAAAGAAAAGGATTCTAAATCCGAGAGGTAATTTTCGTAACTCATAACATTGGTGGGTTAATAACAAGGAGGCAATTTTTTCTAGCTCCCACAAAGATGAGAAGAAAAAGGATGAAAAGGAAAAGAAATCCCATGGTGAGAAAGATCAAAAAGATAATAAGGGTAAGGAAAAGGAGGGTGAGACGGAAGGTGCAAAGAACAAAGATGTAAAGAGCGAAGGCAAGGCAAAGGAGAGCGAAGATATTAAAAAGGAAAAAGATGTGGAAAATTCCAAAGACGCAGACAAGGAAAAGGAAAAACCCCAAGAGTCTGAGGAAGATGCTGATACCGAAGCAACAGTCGAAGAAAAAGATTCAGACAACAAAATTAAAAAGGAGGAGATAAAGAGAGAAGTAGCCAACAGCAAGGCTGCCACAGCTTCTAAGGAGAGTTCCGAAGAGAAGGCAACAAAGCCCAAAGGCGCACAAGCAACACCCAAAGCTACACCAGTAAAAGCAGCTGCAAAATCCACAGCACCCCCTGCTAAGTCGACACCTAGTAAAGCAACGCCGGCAAAATCTGCAGCAGCCAAAGCCGCACCTGCCAAGGCAACACCAGTAAAAGCTGCTCCCGCTAAGGCTGGTGCAACAAACAAGGCAACGCCAGCAAAAACAACTCCTGCTGCCAAAAAACCAGCAGCAGCTAAGAAAGCCACCACCGATAGTTCACAGAAATAGACAGCAGAAAATGCTTTTAGAATACCTAATACCTAACCCCCCCATTTTATTATGATAACTGTAGTGTAACATTTTATCGCTACTAATTGATAATTTATATCAATGATATACATGTAACAACTATCCATTCATTCATTTACTGTGTACTATTTCTCTAAAAAAAACAATTGGCAAATAGCCATGAGGTCGTCGTATTGGAACAAGTTCATTATACAACAAACAAATAAAGACAAGTCCACTATCTAATATGAAAAAAAAAACCACAGGATTGTTTAAATTTACGGTAGCAGGAAAAGGAAGATTGAAGTAAGGATGGAGAAAATCCCACATCGTTTCTTACCATGTAAGTGATTATTTCTTAAAATTGTTTCCAGCTATAGTTTTTTTCCCTAGGCATCGACGAATTCGATAAGCTTCCAGAATAAGTTGAAAACCAACTGAACAAAATTCAGAAGACTACTCAAAAGAAGACTTGGGGCAAGATAATTTAGATTGTCCAAGCATAGAAGACATTGATGAAAATGTCAACAGAATTAAGACTGCACTGGTAGGGTCCTTCGAAGATAGTTGTCCTATTCAGGAAAGGAAATCAGCCCAAGAAAAAATCTGGATGACCGGGGAAATAAACAAAACTGGGAAAGAGGTCCGCACACTTTTTAATAGAGCACGTCGTAAAAAAGCGGAAATTTATTGAGATGTGTATAACAAACGGCTCCAGGAATACAATAAGATTAGCAGAACGGCAAAACGTGCCTTCTGGAAGCTTTTCTGCAAACAGGTCGATAGCGTTAATGACGCCGCCAAGATAAAAAAGTTTCTCTCAAAAACCCATGTCCAAACTGAAACTTTAGTAGACGACATAGGAGTGAGAGCATGGAGGACATGTTGAGGCTTTTGATGAAAACCCATTTTCCAAAGGATGCGGCGGGACTCACGGAGACACCGGAGTCTTGGAATAATGATGTTGATCGAAGGTTTATAATTACGGAATTTATGGTAAAGGAATCCTTGAGGAGCTTCCAACCATTTAAGTCGCCCAGACCTGATGGAATATTTCCGGCGTTACTAAAGAAAGAGTCAGACTATCTGACGCCTCATCTGGCCAATACCTTCACAGCGTGCCTAATACTCCGACAGACTGGCAGGAGACAAGGCTGGTGTTTAAGCCCAAGCCCGGCAAGGCAAGTTATGCGACACCAAAGGCCTGACCCAAAAGCCTTACGTCCTTTCTACTCAAAACCATGAAACGTATTGTGGACACCACGATAAAGAGTAGGGCATCCAGCGAACTGCTGAAATACAAACAGCACGAGGGAAGGTCGGTGGAGACTGCCCTGCACGAGGTTGTGCATAAAATAGAAGAATCCTTCGATGCCAACACGTACACCCTGGCGGTATGCATTGACATCGGGGGGGCTTTTAACAATTTGTGCGGAACGACACACTGATCCAAACCTTGGACCTGTATCGGGTGGACCCGGTCCTTAGAGACTGGATAATCCAAATGCTAAGGAACAGGTGGATAAATTATGTGTCCCATGGCATAAATATAAGGGAGAAAGTGGCACAGGGCACGCCACAGGGGGACACTTTTTTCGCTACTCCTATGGGTGACCACCATTAATGACCTATTACGGATGCTGACTATGGAGGGATTTGAACCCGTCTACGCTAAGCAGACGATGTTATAATGCTTCTAAGGGTTAATAATCCGAGCGAGCTATGCAGAAGGGCCGACAGGGTCTTGTATATGGCATATGACTGGGCTAGATCCAGAGGTCTCAATGTTAACCCAGAGAAAACTGAAATATGCCTGTGCACGAGAAAGACGAATGTGGGCCAATTTAAGGCAACACATTTCCTCAATAAGACGATTTCGATATCTGACAAGGTCAAATGCTTAGGTGTGATCTGGGACAGGAAACTGAATTGAAAGTGTCACAAACAGGAGCGTACTAAGAAGGCTCACAGATGTTGGGCATTATTTAGACGGGCCATAGGCTCGTGATGGGGCCTGAATCCGAGGATAGTCCACTGGCTCTACATGAGCGTGATTAGACCAATACTTACTTACGCCTCAGTAGTTTGGTGGACTGCTATAGAGAAAAAGTGCAACATAAGGACCATACAAGAGGGTTTATAGAAAATGTTATCTTGGTATAGGCGGAGCGATAAGGACCACGCCCACAAGGGGGCTGGGGACTATTCTAGATATCCGACCCATTGACACACAGATTAAGTATGAGGCAGCCACTGCGGCTATGAGACTTAAGGGGTTGAGAGAATGAATTGAGGATGGGAGCAGCTCATACCATCGCGGTATAATCGAGGCGACGATAGGAAATATGGAAATAAGGTATTCGATCGGATACCTGAGATGAACCTTGAAGTTGAGTGCGAGGCACTGCTGCCATCGGCACAGTCTTGGATTGACGGAACCCTAGTATTGCCATCTGGAAGATCATGTTACACGGATGGATCAAAGCTAGAGGACAGAGTGGACCTGGGGTTCTACATTGAGAACCCAGGGATTGAGATCTGTTTTAGACTGCCTGACCACAATACGGTCCTGCAGGCGGAGTTCCGGGCGATCATGGAATGCGTGAAGTGGTGTGGTGCTAATGCGAGGATGTCGAGTGTGAACATCTTTACCGACAGTAAAATTGCCATAAGGGCAATAACAACTAGGACGGTAAGATGGCGAAAAGTTTTTCAGTGTAAGAAGGAGATTAACGCCTTCTCTGAGGATGGCAAAATCTGCATCGTTTGGGTGCCGAGCCATAACGGAGTAAGGAGAAATGAAAGGGTAGACGATTTGGCGGTGAAGGCCAGAGGACTGCCGTCAATAAACTTGGTTATTTCGAAGCCGTTCGGGTCGACGCAGTCCGAGTTAAGGGAGTGGGCGACGAATGCGCATGCAACATTGTGGAACAGCGAAACGGTCGGTAGGACGGCGAAAATCCTACGGGGGTATCCAGATCGTGAGAAGACGAGACTATTGCTGAAAGAAAGTAAGAAGGAGGTCAGTATAGCTATTGGTTTCAGAACGGGACATATAGGACTACGAGGTAACTTATGTAAAATCGGTGCGGCAAATGGTAGCATATGTAGAGCATGCGGGGAATATGATGATGGAGCATTTCCTTTGTCAATGCCGGCACTTAGGTGGAGACACAATATCAGACATGAACCATCTTAGGGCAGTGGTATTGAAAGCAATTAAGGATTTTGTAAGTACGTGTACGTGTGGCGCTGCATAGTTTTGTCACTGACCGAGCAATTGGTTTGTGTGTGTAGTAAATAAGGTTTCTTTGTTGTTTTTGTTGTTGTAGCAGTGTGTTGTACACTGAGGCGCCAGCCCCAGCCGATTAAGAACTCTATCGGGTCAATTCGGTACGTACAGCCGGCTGTCGTTGGATTGAGGTGTCTTTGTCAGCACCGCAAGTTGTTGTTGTTCTTGTTGTAGCCACATTTTCATGTGGTGGTTGTCAAGCTCCTATAGGCGAGCAAGCTCGTTCTGATCCAAAAGACCGATCGCCGTGGGAACAGGATGGCTTTTGGTTATTTAAAGGCGCCAATAACTCGCCTTGTCATACCGAGCATCATAGGCATTTAGTATTTGTGCAAGAGCCGTTGCCGCCCAACCTCTCACTGAGACTCTCCGCTCGATACCGCTGATTTTGCGCGACTGCCGTTGCAGCTACTCCGTATGGACATTTCCACTATCCGCAACTACATACATACAGATCGTATCGGATCCAGCCTGTGTGGTGCTCACAGCTATCCCCCGCCGGAAACACCGCAAGTGGCGCAGAAGTTAGTATGTTGTTATGTCCCCATATTGGCACTAGGCTTGGTCCCCCGGCAACTCAACCACTCTCAGGATGGTCCTCAACCCACCAATACCTAGCCCGAGGTATAACACAAAAAAAATGAAGGGAATTAAAACAATTTACCATTACACTAACACAAAGGGACATTTGCATTGAACAGAGGTTATTGGTCTTGGAAACCTCACACTCTGCCCGCCCTTCCATGGTTCACAGATCCTCATCAACATGTTTGTGAACCCCATTGACACCCCCTTACTTCACATCACTCCGTTTACCTTACATATTGCCTCTCAAAGATGTTGAAATATCAAAACATGATTTTTTCTCACAATTACAATAAGACATATTTATTAAACATATTTTGTTTTCATACTAACACTAAAGCATTACAAAAAAAAACACAATCTCGTCCAAATTTTGCTGATCATAATAACACAGTCAAAAAAAACTAAAAATGCAGGACCCACAAAGTTCTAAGCGTTTTTACTTCCCAATTAGGAATCTACTGGACTTTACTTCCTACCTAAGTGAGCTCAGTTAAGCAGAATACAAGGGATAACTATGTCTAAAACCCCTGGCACGCAAAAAAGGTAAAAACTTTGTACTTTGTTTTGCCCTTAACACAAAAGGTTTTTATAGTCTGAAAGTCGTTTCGATATAAAAAAAATAAAAAAAAGTAAAAAAAATAAGAATAATAAAAATAATAAATAATTATAATAAAATAAATACTTAAACTATTCAAAGAAATGTTGGTTTAGATTTTTTAAGACGATTTAATTAGTTAACATCATATATTTTTTTTTTTCATCAAGGTTGCTATTTTCTATTTCCGGGCAACTTAATTTTCTCTCATGAGATCTTTTTTTTTTTTTTTTTATGGTCATATAAAATATGCTTGGCAATCGCGCCTCTTCACAAGAGCATTGCCCAATTTCTGGAATTCTCTGGTATTAATGCCTAGCAAGTCGTCTTTACACCGACAAATAACTTAGGACGGATTTCTTTACCTTTTTAAAATTTTTGCAAATTTTTCCCGAAACGATATTTTATATGGGAGGCTCCTTAATGACTTTCTTGGCGGGTATTTGTTGTATGTTAAATCAACCGCACAAGCACACACATTCTCATACCTGGCAATCTCCAAACAAAAGGTGTACAAACTTGTTGCTGTTTAATGTTGATATTTTGTCCTTATTCCGTTGAACTTTGTTTGTATGGAAAAAAAGGTTAATATATATAAGGTGTCCCACTTCCAGATCCGAGCGATTTATTATTCTGGTGCAGGCTACTTGTTGCAAAAACGGGTGTATGACCAAAAAATGGATGCCTCCTGAATCCACAGGACACTATTCCGGACCTATCGGAATAAATCATTAATTGCTGCTCTAAATTGTCCATCATAGTTACACTCACTTCGCCTTTGACTTATACGACGTCACAAAAAACCAAAAGAACAAAAAAAATCAAGACTATTGCCGACACAACACAGATACTTCTAATATGAATTTTAAAATTCAATTTTGCCGCTCGTTTTAACAAATTTCCATCCGCCTGTTCAATAAACTCGATAGACACTTTTTTTAAAAAATGGCCTCTTTCTCGATTCATTGCTCTATTTATACCCTCATTTTATCACAAAGTAGGCTTCTTCACGCCATTTTTGACAATATCTGTCCTTTTTCTTCAAAAACCAGGTTTAAATTTCTTTTTAATCAAAATTTTTATTAAATTCTATTTTCCGGTCTTAAACATCGCATAGTATGCATTCCCCATGTTTCGCGGGATTTTATGAATGAATCCCTACTTGTAACCAACCCTGTACTTGTATTAATACACAATTCCGGTCACTTCCCAACATATGGCCAACTACGAGAAAATGTCATTCGCCACCAACCACGCCACCGACCACAAGCCAAAAATTATATTTCCTCATAAATTCGCAAATAATTCTGCCGGCACCATAAAACAGGGCATAAATAATATTCCGTCCCATGCAACCAATAATTTGGCCCAAGAAAACATTAAAATAGGAGTCACAGGCAATAAAACATGGCCACAAAAACCAAAGAAAAAGTTTACACACATACGTCCACACATTCCACCCGTGCGTATACAGCAAAAACCACCGCATTTGGCAAATTTTTGTCAAACGTATGCGCACGGTGTGGGCTAAATATCCACAATTAATCAATGAACATAAACTCCCAGCAGCAGTTCCACACCATGATTACATTCATGAAGCCCAGGTTACGGCACCAAACACGATCACAGACACATATACAATGTGATATATATATATATATATAGCCGGCCGAATATTTGTCAATTCTTGCGAACTCTCGCTCTGTCTGGCGTATAAAGAAAAACATCGTTCAAAGAAAAACTGTCGCACCGAATATATGTACATTAATGTGGGTCTACACTGCACGTTTCTTCCCAGGTTTGTCACCCCATTTCATTACCCACAATAGGAGTCCTATGTTCTAAATTTCTATTTTCACAGTGAGTGTCGATACGATTCGAATAAAGATGACCAGGAGCCAATTAAATCTTTACACACCCAATGACCGACATCGCCATAACCCAGCAAACCATTTTGTATATGATGCCAATAAATATCATCATAAAATTTTAGATCATGAATCGTTTATTTGGGTCGAGGGCTCAGTGGCCTCCGCAACAAAACACCGGGGATTCTGAGTCGACGATTGAATAAACGGTGTGCGAGAGGCTAGACTCATCGAATTATTTGAAGGTTCGCGTCCCAACGTGGGGAACTCCCACACCCTGAAGTCTCATCAGCCGGGCTATGAAAATTTCCTGTGGTATTAGGGAAGCATAAATATTAGTCTGTCGATAATGAAGTTACTTTCTGATATATTCTCTTCCTCCTTGCAGGGCACTTCACGATTACATTTGAGCGCTTCACTCCATACAATACGCTGGATTTCACATTGGGTAAATCATTCAATACATTTCTGCACTTTATAATCTAAAGACAATCACTAACATGCAGGACGTTGACAGTAACATTTACCTAATCCTATATTGCACGTAGTTAGCTTTAGAATCACAGATCTATTGCACATTCATAATATGACACTCAGCCGGCCATAGTCGTTATTTTCGAAATCAGTGAAAAAAAAAGTTTATTGCACTCACTGTAAAGCATCACATCTTGAGATCCTTCGCATGGGCTACACCTAGGGGTCTACCTTGTAGGTCCTCCAATTCATACATGTTATTGCCAACCATTTTCGACACTCGACACTTCGTAAACTTCCGGGCAAATTTTGAATTGAAATTCTTGCCAAAATCACTGAGCACATAATTCCGCTTATAAATCTCTTGCCCAGGCACAAATTTCACTATTCGAGCTCTCTGATTATAGCGCTTTGAGCTGACTTCAAATGCTTTGTGCATATTCGCTCTAATCTTCTCGCGAACTAGTGTCATGCGGTCTGATCTATCCAAATTCAGGATCTCGTGCTCAGTTAACGACTTCAATTTTCTAGCCAGATTATAATCCGTTCCATTAGAGTACATATGATACCCAAAAAGGGCGAAAAAGGGTGTAACACCAATCGCACTGTGAACGGATGAACGAAGTGCACACTCAATTTCGGAAAGGTAGAGGTCCCAGTCCCTGTGGTCGCTTTCCAAATATGCCCTGATTGCTGCGAGTACTGACTGGTTAACCCTCTCAGAGGCATTGGACTGCGGTGAATATGGTGCAGTTTGTAAATGATTTATACCAAAAGATTTTATCATTTCCTTGAAGTGATTTGAAACAAATTGTACCCCATTATCACTATGGATTGTTTCTGGTACTCCGAATTTTCGAAAGACGTCCTCCACCAGAAACTTGACAACATTTGTGGCAGTGGCATCTCTCATCGCCTTTAAAAATGTGAACTTTGAGAAATGATCTACTACAATGAATATGTAGGCATTTCCGCTTTTAGACCGAGGGTATTTACCTAAGAAGTCCACATAAAGTTTCTGGAAGGGTCTTTCAGTCTGGACTTCATTGCCAATAGTGGGTTGTGTTCGGCAATTTACTGGCTTCGTCTCTTTACACGTAACACAATTAGATACGTATTGCCTCACTTGTGATGTCATCTTTGGCCAATAGTATTTCTCTTGGAGCCGATTTAGGGTCTTTGACATCCCGCCATGAGCTGCGGTTGGCTCATCATGTGCCTTCTGAATTAATAAGTGGGTTAGGCCCTCAGGAATCCACAGTCTCCAATCATATTCTTGGAGCCCATCGTCACGGCCGTCTCTCACTCTTTTAAAAACCAGGTTTCCAGTAACTTTCAAATCCGGAAGTCTCTCACGATTCTCCTCTATAGTCTTTATGAGATCTTTGTACTCATCGCATTCAAATTCATTGGTCTCGAAGTCCAAGACCTGACCCATATCAATTTCGTCTACGGCTGGTAATCTCGACAACATGTCAGCAACAACGTTGTCTTTGCCTTTGCGGTGTTGTATTTCAAAGCGGTATCCTTGCAACTGCAACGACCACCGGGCGAGCCTCCCACTCAAATCCTTCAAGTTCATTAGCCATTGCAGGCTAGCGTGGTCCGTAATGACAGTGAAATCCATCAACTCCACGTAAGGACGGAACTTTCTCACTGCCATTACGGCGGCAAGGCATTCCTTTTCCGTTACGCTGTAATTTTTCTGGCACTGATTTAACTTCTGCGAGTAAAACGCAATCGGATGCTCGTCCCCTTGTTCATTCAGTTGGAAGAGTACCGCTCCGATGCCGTATTCAGACGCATCACATTGAATGTAGAAGCGTTTCGTAAAATCAGCGTGTCGCAACACGGGTGCTGAAGTAAGGGCCTTTTTTAACTCCTCAAATGCCCCTAACGCTTCGGGAGTCATCGTGAACTTTTTGCTCTTCTTGAGGGTGTCGGTCAGTGGTGCCGATATTGTTGCGAAGTCCCGTATGAATCGGCGGTACCACCCTGCAGTACCGAGAAAACTTCGAACCTCTCGAGGGCTCTTGGGAACCGGTATCTTCCTTATCGCCTCCAATTTGTCAGGGTCTGTCCTCAACATCCCGTCACCGATGATAAAACCGAGGTACTTCAGCTCCCGGAAGCAAAATTGTGATTTCTTCAATCCTATCGTCAAGCCGGCGGTCTTCAAACATTGAGCCACTTCTTTTAAGAGCTTGACATGTTCATCGAAATCGGAAGAAATCACGAGCAAATCGTCAAGATAGACGAAGACATTCTCCTTCAGCCTACTCGGGACGACCTTGTCCATTAATCTGCACAGTCTCTGTGCGGCATTACAAAGCCCGAAGGGCATTACTCGAAACTGATATAAAGGTCGACCCGCTACCGTAAAGGCTGTATACTTCTTACTCTCTTCGTCCAGCTCGATTTGCCAGAACGCAAATTTTAGATCGACGCTACTTATGTAGTACGTCTCATCTATACGACTCAAAATACCGTCGATGTTTTGGAGTGGATAGGCGTCTTTTTCTGTAAGTTTGTTTAATTTCCTAGCATCAAGACAAAAACGGTTTTTACCAGGTTTTCTGACTACAGTGGTCCGGTTACTCCACGGACTTTCGCTTATTTCAATCACGTTTAATCTGAGCATATTATCAATTTCATCATAGGTTATTTTCTGTACGGCCGGTGATATCGGGTAATACCTATCTTTAACAGGCTCTGCGCCCTCTATAAGTTTGATGGTATGTTTCTCAAGTTTCGTACGGCCTAGACCCTTTTCCTCAAAAGTGTCAAATTCACCAATGGCTTCCTTAAGCTTGGCCTTTTGTTTCTCTGACAAATCATGGGGCTTCAATTTATACTCTATATTAGTTTCGGCTAAGTCTTTAACAATTTTCTCCACATTTAGTTCGGCCACACCTAATATATTAGGGGCAAGTCCAAAGTTTCGCCAGAAGTCTATTCCCAAGTAGAGTTCTTGCTCCAAATCGGGGCACATATACAAAATCATTTCCTTCACGCAATCATTATACTTCACTTGACATAAAATCTTTCCTATTATTTTATAATTGTCGCCGCTGGCGGTAGAAACGTTATTAAAGATTGGCATTAACTCTATCTGTGAATCTTCAACGAATTCTCTGCATCTCTTCCCCATAATACTAACAGATGCACCAGTATCTAATAATCCTTTTAAAGCTTTGTCTCCTATTTCTACTTCGGCGTAAACCCTTGGGTCGCCTACTTTACTTATCGCCCTGTGAACAGACTCCACCAAAAAGCGTTTATTTTTGCGCTTTTCGGCTGATTTCTGACGTAACTTTAAAATTCTTTTTGATAATGGTTTGGGGCTGGATTCTGAACCAAAAATTCTGGCTCGCACCTGCGCATAATTGTGCCGTCTTATTTCTATGGGAAGGTAATGTCTCTTTTGGGGGAAAAATTGTTTGCCATCGACATCTAAATCTTGTTTCCCCTTATCACTTCCATCTTCAGATACTTTGCGGGGTAATATAGTCATATGGTCTATTTGCCTGGATTCTCCGAGGGACGCGGTTCCCCGATCTTCTCCACGCCCCTTCTGTGGTTTCCCTGCTGACAATTCGGACATTTCGGAGTGATCGTGTTGGGCTTACCACACCTGTAACAAAATAATGCCCTCTCAGAAGACGGGCAATCCATAAAAACATGACCTCCCTCACGGCAATTCCAGCATACTAACTGCCTGG
The DNA here is from genome assembly GCF_963082655.1 of Stomoxys calcitrans. NCBI lineage: Eukaryota > Metazoa > Arthropoda > Insecta > Diptera > Muscidae > Stomoxys > Stomoxys calcitrans. The sequence goes on along the minus strand of NC_081555.1, from coordinate 12,957,587 downwards.
TTTGTTGTTGCTGGTTAAAGCGAATAGCAGCCACTTCTTCTACATCCGGCTGAAAATCTGTCTCCAATCTACCATATTCGCCAACATACATTTCATTTACGTGTCTAGCGGGGCGCGAATTCATTTGGATTGGCCTTTGTTCTCTACGTGGAAAGTTACGTTCTGCCTCCTTACACTCTGTTCGAAGCATCTCGACCGTAGAAATAGACATGGGGTAAACTATAACTTTTATATTTTCCTTTACATTAACTTTCAATATATTCACCATATCTAAATCACTTATTGGCTGAACTAATCGGGCGCGAAGCTGGGCCATATTATGAAAATAAACGTCTATTGGCTCATTTACCACCTGCTTCCTGTCGACTAACTCTCTCATTGCTTCGAAAGTGGATTTAGTTGTCCTATATTGACACATTAATGCCTCTCTTAAATGGGACCAGCTGGAAAAATTCTTCAGCCTCTGAGCATACCAAAACCACTCCAAAGCTGGACCGGAAACTAACAATCTAAAATCCCGTAGAACTTCCTCCCAAGGTATACCATACTGGGTCTGCAAACATTCTAACCGGAAGATAAATTCCTCAACAGTCAATCGTTGTAAGTTGCCATCAAAATTAATACCAAATTTATCAACCCTAATCTTTATTTGTTCGTTATTTATAGAATTCGGAAAAGAATTGTTACTATTGGCGGAAGGCATCGTAAATCTAGGCCTATTAGTGGACGAGGTACTGGACGCGTCATTTCGTGTGTCAACTCCAGTATTACCACCGACAGATGAATTGTCATTGGCTTCGGTCCTCTGTAACGCCATAGCCGGGGCCCTATCTTGAATCACCATGTTGGACAAGTCCCTCACTGTTCTGGCTAGTGACTCCACGGTCCTCCTGACATCACGCAACTCATTGCCTATCATAGCCTTCATAGTTTCCTCGAAAGACCGATTTGCTGGCATTAAACCTGCTGCTTCAGCGTTTGAAGTATTATTTGGCCCCTGTTGCATTGCCTCACTAGTGGAAGGTGGGACAGGGACACCGTTTGATGGACCGGGTCGAGATATAATACTGCCAGACAAATCCCGAATCTGACCGTTGCCTATATCCGTTGGATTCCCTGAATTAATCATTTTCGTTCTTTTAGGGTCTATATTCGTTACAGTATTGTTCAGATCTGACTCTGTCCTATTTCTTTTAGATCTTGAACGTGACCTTGTATTCATAACACGATGTGTGTAAAAAAAAATAAGCAAACAAGACTCAGTTGTCAAGACCGCAAATTGCAATTAGTTTGAATAAAAAGATTGCAAAAAGCTAAAAATAGTAGTAGGTTTTATAAACGATTTAAAAAAAACAATGTTTGAATCTGAAAGAATTGTCAAGATTTTCAATACGACACATACAAATAAATAAATAGATAAATAATAAATAAAATAAAAAGGGGAATTGCAAAATCAAAATTTTGTGAATTTGCTATTATTTTTTTATAAACGAGAGGAATATGTAAAGGTATTCTCAGGAGCGAACATACAGGGTGTATTGCATGTCTCAAGTTAAACACCTTCCAATTTATGGACAAATCACTAAACGGTCTGGTTAACTCAAAAAAAAATTGACACATGCACAAACAAAAAAAAGAGTGTTCTCAAATGAGCATTCAATGCAAAAACGTCCTAGACATACATTAAAACAACAAATTATGGTCTTTGAAAAAAAAAAAAATCTACTATTCTGGCAGTTTTCTGGTACACGAAAACAGTTCCGAGAATAATAAGTCCTCGCTAATACATCTGACTTGTGGATTCATATTCACAACGGCTACTAACGATTTCTATTTAGAAATTTTCTCAACCTTTAAATTGCATACATAAAAAAAACAAAAACAAAATATGAATATGTACAGGTCGATCACAAAACATTCATTGTTACACTGACTAACAAGATATTGCACTGGACCCGCCATTTTCTAAAATCTAGCCTAAAATCAAAAAACTCCTAAATTTAATATTGCACATCAATAACTTATCACATAAGTCCGGCTGCAATAACAACTAGATGTTTCCAGTTTTGACTAGAGTTCATTCGGGCTATTTCATAAAAACTAGCGTTCTATTGCTTGGTACTTCGCTGGTCATGTACCTTATCTATATCTACTTCTAATATCACAGACATTTCTTAATACTAGAAGTCCTTAGTTTCGATTGGGCGCCATTTCTGTTATGTCCCCATATTGGCACTAGGCTTGGTCCCCCGGCAACTCAACCACTCTCAGGATGGTCCTCAACCCACCAATACCTAGCCCGAGGTATAACACAAAAAAAATGAAGGGAATTAAAACAATTTACCATTACACTAACACAAAGGGACATTTGCATTGAACAGAGGTTATTGGTCTTGGAAACCTCACACTCTGCCCGCCCTTCCATGGTTCACAGATCCTCATCAACATGTTTGTGAACCCCATTGACACCCCCTTACTTCACATCACTCCGTTTACCTTACATATTGCCTCTCAAAGATGTTGAAATATCAAAACATGATTTTTTCTCACAATTACAATAAGACATATTTATTAAACATATTTTGTTTTCATACTAACACTAAAGCATTACAAAAAAAAACACAATCTCGTCCAAATTTTGCTGATCATAATAACACAGTCAAAAAAAACTAAAAATGCAGGACCCACAAAGTTCTAAGCGTTTTTACTTCCCAATTAGGAATCTACTGGACTTTACTTCCTACCTAAGTGAGCTCAGTTAAGCAGAATACAAGGGATAACTATGTCTAAAACCCCTGGCACGCAAAAAAGGTAAAAACTTTGTAC
>NC_081555.1:12619761-12652261 GCF_963082655.1 Stomoxys calcitrans | reverse complement strand
AATAAAATAAAATAAAATAAAATAAAAAAAAAACACAAATAACCAAATAAAATAAAATTAAACAAACTATAATAAAATAAAATAAATAAAATAAAATAAAATAAAATAATATAACGGTACTCGTCATATCTGATGAGCTTTCCTTAATTCAATACTTTGGGAGACGTCCGATTGGAGAAGTAGTATGTAAACTCTGCATGAAGAAGTTTCTGCTAGAAGTGAAAGAAATCCTTAAAGTATGCAACAAAAAATATTGCTAAAAATTTCAAATATCTCTTCATTTAAATGCTTGGCCTTTAGTTCTTGCCTTAATTGCACAAAAATGGAGAAAAAATATTTAAAACCATATCCATTCAGCCTTGTTGTGATCCCTTAATGTAGTCTTCCCCTTAAATTTTTCCAGCATAAAGTTTTTCGTTTTTAATTTACCGTTTTCCTTATATTTTTCTAAAAAAATTTAATACACCCAAACATATTTTTTGCTTTTTCCAAAAATATGTCTGACATTTTATCTCACTTCTCTGCTTCTGGGAAATTTTCATTACAAGCCAGCCACAATCACATGCTCGTGCGTACGAATACTAACACGTAGTCATGGAATAAACCTTGTAAAAGTAGAGTAAACATATGAAAATAATTCCTGTTTTTTTCCACCCCTTTTTGGCATTGTTTTCCGAGAAACATAATAAAGTTTTCATTTGAGCCACAAATGAAAGCATATTTTTTTTCTATAGTAATTTATTTTTAATAAACCAGCAGTGAAATGTGTTAGAGCATGTACCGTATTATTAAAGTTTTAGGTATTTATAAACTAAACAAAACTATTATTATGTACAAAATTAAAAAAAAAAAAATAATATTTTGCATAACATGTTGCAAATGTTAAGGAAAAATGTTGTTCATATATATATGAGTATAAAATTCATATATGTTCAGTTTGAATTTGTTTTATTAGGTGAACAAAGGTCAATATCTATAAGCCTAGGGTGGCGTATACGTACTTTATATTTAGCATTCAACACTCATACGCAGGGTGGGCGGCGATAGTTCAACATTAACATTCGAACATCCATGGCCGTAGGTTAGCAAGCTGTTGCTATTTGTGACTAGGCTCTTTTATAACCACATAGACTTGAATGCTTGGCTATCAATACGCCTTACCTCTGACTTGGGTACCTGGGGCACCAATAACTTCGGTAAACAGAGTTTTGTAGACAAAATATTCCTAGAATCTTTTGTCAGCTCTCCTTCAAACTTTCCACTGTCAGAAAGAAAAAAAAACCATTGTGTAAGAATATAAATCCATCCAAAGAATATATAAAGTCCAAAAATAATGCCATTTGGTACCTATAAAAATGAAATTTTTATGATGTTTAATAAATACCTCATGACTTCTTTAAGGCCCTCAGGTATTCATATATTGACCCCTTATTTCTTCTTGTGACTCAACGAGTTGAATTACAACAAATTACCTTTGGTTTTTCCTTTTGAACTTAATTTGACTTCATTAAATTTCCCTTGAAGAGACTTTCAATTATGGATGCTTTACGCTGAGGCAATTTCATGTACCTAAACAACACACAACCAAAGAAAGAGAACGGACGTGTTTCAATTACCTCCTTGAAGTTTTAATAGAAACATCAGTTTAAACCCATTTCAATCTACCGACAACCAAAGATTGCCATAACAAATTCACTGTGATACCTAAAATAACAGAAAAACAGTCAAACACCGTCGATACAAATAAACAAAACAAAATAAAATAAACAAAACAACTTGTTTGCTACAAGTACATATACATCAAACTAGATAAATTTGAACATCTCTCTGTGCTCTTTATCTAAATTCTCGTGAGTGTCTGCGCTTGAAAATATAAAGAACCAATTAACATTCAGTGCAAATTCTTAAGTGACAACAAAACAAAAACAAAAAAAAAAAAAAAAAAAAAACACAAACCGAAAAAATAAATAAATATCTCTTAGCATGGCACACTCTGAGCAAGTACCAGTAATTGAAATAACAACAATAAACAGTGAAAACACGCTCACCACAGATAAGTTGGTTATGGCGCCAAAAAGGTGGAGAGAAGGCCGTGGATCTTACTCTGATGAGAACGTATGCAAAACTCCTCGCTTGTCTAATTATGACTCTCCTCAACGTATTGTTCAACTCATAGATAAACGGTTCGAGAAACAATCTGAGCTTATCAAAGCATTGATACTCGAGAGTGAATCTAGACTCTTAAGTGTTATAGATAAGAGCATGGATGAATTTAGAAAAGACATTGGTAAGCTATCAGAAAAGCTTTCTAATATAACCAATCGTGTTGAGAAAATTGAAACAGTGGCAGACAAAATTGAAAACATGAACCAGGATATAGGTGTATTAAAACATGAAATCGAAAAACTAAAAGTTCAACAACAAAAACACGAAAATTTACACGTTGCGAGTGACCTTCGGATAAACGGTATCCCTTATACAAATAACGAAAATCTATTTCAAATTTTTGACACTCTTTGCAACAATCTAAACATTGCTACTCCAACCATCAGAGCAATTTATCGAGTCTGCAATGTTAATAAAAATAGAGACACTCCAGAAACAATCATGGTGAATCTAACATCACCCTCTGATAAAAACTTTATTTTAAAAAATATATCGCAGTTCAAAAAAAGTCATAAAACTGCATTGCAACTACAACATGTGGGATATGATTCCGATAAACATATCTATGTAAACGAAAATCTTACCAGTTATAACTACAAAATACTTCAAAATGCACTTAAACTAAAACGGCAAAAATGCATCGAGTCAACATTTAGTCTCCGTGGCCTCGTATATGTCAAAAGAACAAAAGATGAGCCACCTATCATGGTTGATAGTACCAGCAAATTAATCAATCTTTTTCGCGGCGGTCCTGAACCAATCAACATGCCAGCAGAATATTCCAGCAATAATAATGATCAAAATTAAAATATTTCATGACTCAATATATAAATTATTCGAACTTTTTATTATTATTTACATAAATTGTTACTCACTGATTTCCTGCATAGAAAAAATAAATGTTACACCACTTACTTTAAGCAAATTTCACATTGTAGTCCTAAGTAACTATACAAACCTTTGTAGCATTACTTATTTTTCTTATAATATTAGATAGAGCAAAACAATGTTCCAAAGACAACTTAAAATGCATGATACGAATACTATCAAAACAAAAAACAGGCCTAAAACTGGTGCACATAAATGCCCAAAGTCTTAATAACAAAATGGATGAGTTTCGCGATACATTTATTAACTCCGACATCGACGCCATTTGTATATCTGAAACGTGGTTTCATCCTGAAATCGATAGCAGCATTTTTCATGTTACGGGATACAAACTGTTTAGAGCGGATCGTCATACTCATGGCGGCGGGGTAGCTATATATATCAAACATGGTATAAGCTGCTCTCTCAAATGTATGTCAAACCGCTCTTCCCGCATTGAATACTTATTTCTGGAACTTTTATCTGATGACAAGAAAAGATTACTGCTGGGTTGCGTCTACAGACCAAATTCATCAATAGATTTTGAAGAATTAATAGAAACTATTGATATAATTTCCATCGAGTACGACAATATAATCGTAGCTGGTGATTTTAATAGCAACTTGCTTGTTGAGCGCTGTCTTGCCGACTCAATGCAAACCCTAGGGCTACTTCCTGTGAATGATTCCGCACCAACTCACTTCACAAGAAGTAACGCGAGTCTGCTAGATGTGTTCTTTGTCAGCCATTTGTCCAAAATATCTCTCTACAATCAGCTAGATGCCCCCGCATTCTCCAAGCATGATTTGCTTTTCGTCACATACCACTTCGAAATTAATCCCACTGTTTGTACATCGACATATCGCGACTTCAAAAACATTGACTGGCCACTTCTGCATCAAAGTTTAGATGAAGTACCTTGGGAAGAGATTTTCTATATGGAAGGGGTTGACGAACAAGTTTCCTTCCTAAATCATAACCTTTGCTCAATTTACGACACATGCGTTCCTGTCAAAGTCATTTATACTAACAGAAAACAACAGCCATGGTTTACTCCTGAAATCAAGCACTTGATCAGCGTTCGAAATTTGGCATATAAAAGATGGAAACGTTATAGACTGCCTACACTGTATGACACGTTTAAATCCGCTAGAAGAGATGTGCTCAAAAAGACTAACGAGTCCAAAAAGCAGTACTATAAAAGGAAATTCGAAAATGCAATTGATAGTAAGCGAAAATGGAAAGAAATAAGGAACATCGGAATTGGATCGAAATCCAATACCAACACTGATTGTCTTTCTATCTCTGACCTAGATGAGATAAATGAAAACTTTTTGAAAATAAATACTGTGGACCCTGGCACAAACACTTATTCTAATATTTCTACAGCACAGATTGAAGACACATTCTCGTTTAGATGTGTTAGTCCCGAAGAAGTCTTACAAAGTTTTGCAACCATAAAGTCTGACGCAATGGGATTTGATGGCATACATCCTAGATTTGCCAAATTGGTACTGCCGAAAATACTTCCATTTGTTACACACATTTATAACAACATTCTTACAAAGTCAACGTTCCCAACAGACTGGAAATTGGCAAAAATTATACCGATACCCAAACAGAATTCAGAGTTCCGTCCGATTGCTATCCTGCCGTTTTTCTCTAAAGCTTTGGAACGTATTATAAATACTCAAATAGATGCCTTCCTGAGTTTCAGAGGTCTTTTGAATGATAGACAATCTGGTTTTCGAACAAAAAGAAACTGCTCTACTGTATTAATTGACGTTGTGGAAGAATTGAGACAAAATATGGATAATAATATGGTATCATTTCTGGTTTTACTGGACCACAGTAAAGCCTTTGACACAGTGAACCATGATATTCTTATCTCGAAGCTTGACAGACTTTTCTTTTTCTCCAAACCGGCCTGTAAACTGATTTCATCATACATTACCGGACGCCGTCAATCCGTCAATGTCGGTGATACAACATCTGCGGCACTTGATGTACCTAGAGGTGTTCCGCAGGGCTCTATCCTTGGTCCCTTACTTTTTTCTGTATACATAAATGATCTACCTGATATTCCAATGCATTGTAATGTGCAAATGTACGCTGACGATGTTCAGCTTTTCTCCAGCGCTAAACCAAATTGCGTACAATCATGTATAAATAATATTAATTGCGATCTGAATGAAATCCAGAACTGGGCGAGTAAAAATAGTCTCTGTCTAAATCCGTCAAAAACTAAACTGATGAAAATTTTAAAACGATCAACCACCCAGATTCCTCTTGTAAGAGCTACTTTGAACAACTCGGTAATAGAAACTGTTGATACATCCTGCAACCTTGGTGTAATATTCAATTCCAAACTGACTTGGACTAATCATATAAACAAAGCTGTTGGTAAAGTTCAAGGAATGCTGCGAAGTTTGTGGTCTGTGCGGACTTCTACACCTTTTCAAGTACGTATGCTTTTAGCGAAATCTTACCTTATACCTACTCTACTTTATGGATGTGAAATTTTCGCAAATTGTGATTCGAGAGACTTCAACAAACTAAAAGTAAGCTACAATAACATTGCTCGCTACATATTTAATAAGAAAAGGAGAGACTGAATTTCTCAATTCGCCCACAAAATATTCGACATTAGTTTCGAAAACCTCCTCAAAGCGAAATGCGTTATTTTACTGCAAAAAATAATCTATCTTAAGCAGCCAAAATATCTTTATGATCATCTCCATTTTGCTCGATCTGGCAGAGGACTAAAAATCATTCTACCACGCTTCCGAACCTCAAACTCTGAAAAACAATTTTTAATCAACAGTATTCGTCTTTGGAACAATTTGCCATCCAACATCCAAACCATAAGTAATGCTACTCTTTTCAAGAAAACAATTTTCAAACACTATATTTAAAGTATAATTCCTAAAAAAATTCTCTTATGATAAATTTTATAATATAATTACTTTTTTATTTATATTTTTCTTAACACATATTCGATGTAATCCATTCCTTAAACCGGCATCGTCACTTATAAGATTTTTATCTTGTGATGTCTGGTATCAATAAACAAACAAACAAGAAAAAAAACAAGGGCTGAAATGTGAGTACTTAACACATGTTAACTTCAATTAAAAATCCTTCAGCAGCAGAAGAGGAGTCCTTTGTTTACGTGCAAGAGGGTTTTCTTTTTTACCTGTAAGCAGATATTTTACAAGGAAAGAGGATTTTTCACAAGGCAAGCTATTTAAGGATTGACAACAACAACAACAACAACATGAGTAAAAATGTATACTTTTTGTATACTTCTGCAAGTAATCGAAAACGAAATATGATGATATTAATGGACAATTCATTGGAATATAAAATTAAATTCATAATTATGGAAAACATAAAAGCAGGGGAAAACATTCTGTGAATATCTGTGGTAGAAGAGCCAAAAAGGGGGCATACATATTTTAACTTTAATAAGCTTGAAAAAAAAAACATGGGTGTATGTGAAATTGCGTAGTCGGTTAAACATTTATACTGGCTTGTGAGAACATGGAAGGCACGATGACATCACTCAATGGAAAACAAGTAAAAACAAGCTAAGTTCGATTGGGGTGAATCTTGGGAACCCACCGCCATAGATTCTTCAAAAAACTTACACAAATTTCTGCCAAACCAGGCAAACATTAAAGCTTATAGCAACTGAACAAGGAAAATTGAGAGATCGGATGATATGGGAGCTTTATAAGGTCACACCCCGATTTGGTAAAGTTGTTGGAAGTCGTAACAGAACACTGTGCGAAATTTAAGCCAAATCGGACTAAAAGTGCGGTTTCCAGTTGCTCAAAATGTCAAATCGGCAGATCGGTTGATATGGGAGCTATGTCAGGTAATAGACCGATTCGGACCGTACTTGGCACATTTGCTGGAAGTCGTAACAGAATACTGCATGCTAAATTTCAGCCAAATCGGACAACAATTGCGGTTTCCAGAATCCTAAGATGTCAAATCGGGAGATCGGTTTATATGGGAGCTATATCAGGTTAAAGAGCTGTTTGGACCGTGCTTGACACAGTTGGTGGTGGGTATAAAAATGTCGTTTGTTAGTGGGATAAAACATTTTTGAATAAACGTTTTTTCATGTCGACTCACCTCAATGGAATCCTGTTTTGTCACCAAGGATCTACGTGTAGATTTGGGTTTTTTTTACCATCACCTCTACTGTGGTATAAAACATGACAAACAAATATTGTCCATGAACATTACACTAAGGAACAGGTGAAAGCTTCTCACATATCAATGAGTGCTGATTCAAGTTTAAGCTCAATGATAAGGGTACTCATACTCTACTCTACTCTACTCTACTCTACTCTACTCTAACTCTACTCTAACTCTACTCTAACTCTACTCTAACTCTACTCTAACTCTACTCTAACTCTACTCTAACTCTACTCTAACTCTACTCTAACTCTACTCTAACTCTACTCTAACTCTACTCTAACTCTACTCTAACTCTACTCTAACTCTACTCTAACTCTACTCTAACTCTACTCTAACTCTACTCTAACTCTACTCTAACTCTACTCTAACTCTACTCTAACTCCACTCTAACTCCACTCTAACTCTACTCTAACTCTACTCTAACTCTACTCTAACTCTACTCTAACTCTACTCTAACTCTACTCTAACTCTACTCTAACTCTACTCTAACTCTACTCTAACTCTACTCTAACTCTACTCTAACTCTACTCTAACTCTACTCTAACTCTACTCTAACTCTACTCTAACTCTACTCTAACTCTACTCTAACTCTACTCTAACTCTACTCTAACTCTACTCTACTCTACTCTACTCTACTCTACTCTACTCTACTCTACTCTACTCTACTTTACTCTACTCTACTCTACTCTACTCTACTCTACTCAAACTCTACTCTACTCTACTCTACTCTACTCTACTCTACTCTACTCTACTCTACTCTACTCTTCTCTACTCTACTCTACTCTACTCTACTCTACTCTACTGTTTTAAACGATTTTTCGGTGGTGAGACGGCTCAAATTGTTTTCTACTCAAAACCACGATGCACAGTGGGAAGAAATCGAAAAAAGCTTGTAAAAAATATGCCGTGTGAGAACGGATTGAGATATCTCTATGACATTTAGAATAGTTAGAGCTGAGGTGTAATCGGGATCGTGTGCCAAATTTCAAGGTCCTAAGTGGACCGGGCGCCTCTTGGCAAGCCCCTAATATTGGTCACCTCGGGTTTACGAAAAGTTGTTGGGGCTTGCAAATTTTTATTTTCATTTTCCGATTTTCAAAATTCTGTTTTTGCTAAATAGTTCTCAAAAATAAGGCCCATATATTACCCGATTTCGCTGAATTTTGGAACAATGAGCTGGGTTAGACCTTCGATGTCTCTGCTGGGTTTGGCCTAGATCGAACCATATTTTGATATGGCTGCTACGGTTTCATAAATAAGGCTTTTCAACAGATTTTGTTCAAATGTGGTTTATTTATATACCTAAGGTGGTGGACCCGTCCGAATTTAATGCCTTATTACCTGTTTAGACGTATATTATCCCTGCAGATAAAGTTCTTAGATAACTTAAATTGACTTTTTCTATAAATTTCTAATTTTGCCTCAATGGCTTAACAATTCTTAACTCATTTTCAGGCAATCGGTCTTACTGGCACACCAATGCCTTCTATATAAATAAAAGTTAAAGGCAACTTTTAATCTTTGTTTCTTATTTTTAGCTTCATTTTCTCTTATATTCGTGTTTTTTCTTATTTTATTGCTGGCCAAAGCAAAGGCTTGTAGCCTTAACGGTGATGTGGGCGGTCCAGCTGCTAAAGGTGAACGCCTCACATAATTAAGCATCACTTAGACGTCATGTTTTATTACTTCATTTAAACTTTGCCGTTTTGCTGTTTGTTTGCCTTTTGCCAACATTGCTGCCTTTGCTACCTTAAATTAATTAAACCCTACACCAATGCTGTGGTAGAGGGTATTATAAGCTGGTGCATTTGTTTGCAACACTAATAAGGGGAAGCTGGACCCATGGTTAGTTAATTACACCGGTCGACTTTGAATCATTTTCTGATTCGATTAAGCTATTTTCCTCTGTCTGACTGTCTATCCGTTTGTCCAGGTATTGTTGCGATCAAGATAGAGATTGCATTTGTTGTTCGAATTTCATAAAATTTTGCAACGCTATTGATTTTGAGCAAAATCGGTTGAGATTTAGATATAGCTCCCATATATATCTTTCAGCCGACATGGCCCTTTCAGACTGTTGTAGTCACAGTTTTGGTCCGATCTCCACAAATTTTGTTCAAGACGTTCTATTCAATGTCCCAACATGTGTGTGCTATTTCATCAAAATCTGTTCAGATTTATGGATAGCTCCCATATATATCTTTCATCCGATATGGCGATATCCGATATTTTTAAGGCAGTAGTAATCATGATTTAAGTCGGAACTCTACAAAATTTTGCACAAGACGTTCTATTCAATGTTCCAATACGTGTACCCAATTTCATCAAAATCGGTTCAAATTTGTGGATAGATCCCACATATATCTTTCATCCGATATGACCCTTAAAGCTGTTGTAGTCACGATTTAGGTCCGATCTCTACAATATTTTGAACAAGACGTTCTATTCAATGTCCCAAGCAGTATAGGCATTAAAGAAAATTATTTCCTACAAAAATTTAAGAAAAATCCTACCAAATTCGACCAAAGCCAACCGAATGTTCTACAGGCCAAAAATGCTTTATATATTTTTCTGTACACACCAACGACGAGTTGGCCATTTTGCTATTCCATTTGCAACACATCACGTTATGCATATCCAATCATTCAAAGTATACATACCAGATCGTCGTTTGTTCAAATCACTCTATTGCCTAAAGTTCAAAGATGGCCTATATCTTGATATAGCACCATACATGCCGATCTGCCGATAAAAAATCTTGAGTTCATAAATGTGGCATATTTTTGACCTGATTTCAATGAATAACTGTGCTGAGTTTGGATAAACCGATCTCCCGATTTAAGAGTTTTTTTTTCCCAGAAATACGCTTTTACTACCCATTTTCGTAAGTTGCATACACTCTTCAACATCTGAGTATGTACCAGAACTGAATACATTTGTATGCAGCTGCCATGTAGCCCTATTTTCCGATTGAAGGCATTGAACAGGTGAATTTTAAACGCAAAAAACCGCATTTCTTACCCAGAGTTTACGAAATATGGAACAAGTCCCTTAACACTCGTACCAGTTACTGTCAATATCAGAACTTACGCCCCTTTTTTCTTACATTTAAGCAATAAGACGCCATGTATCAGTAGTTGGCCCCTCATAGTCCTTAGTTTTATTCTGCACTTTTAACGAATACACACAGAAAAAAATAATTTTGAAAAACAACAACTTTTGTCGAAAAAACACCGACGAAATTTGTTAATTTTCCTGCAACAACAAAGTAAAAATTTATTGTTGAAAGGCACTCTTGGCAAGCCAACATAGAAAAATTACAACAGTATTTTAATAAGCAAGACAAAAAAACACCACCTACCAAAAACGGCAACACTGGTCGCAAAATGTATGCGCAATTTCATCAAAATGGGTTCAGATTTAGATATAGCGTCCACATATATCTTTCATTCGGGGTATATTCATTTTGTAATTTCGTTTGCAACACACCGAAATATCCATTTCCGACCCTATAAAGTAAAGTAAAGTATATATATTGGGTTGCCCAAAAAGTAATTGCGGATTTTTTAAAATAAAGTAAATGCATTTCTAATAAAACTTAGAATGAACTTTAATCAAATATACTTTTTTACACTTTTTTTCTTAAGCAAGCAAAAAGTAGCAGCTGATAACTGACAGAAGAAAGAATGCAATTACAGAGTCACAAGCTGTTAAAAAATTTGTCAACGCCGACTATATGAAAAATGCGCAATTACTTTTTGGGCAACCCAATAGCTACTATAAAGATCAACATTTTGTTATACACAATTGAACAATGACTTGTCCAAAACGGACCATATTTCGATATGGCTGCTATGGGGTATTATTGTAGGTATGCATTTTTCACCGGATTTAGACGAAAGGTGGTTTACATATATGCCCGAGGTGGTGGGCATCCAAAGTTCTGCCTGGCCGAACTTACCGCCTCTTTACTTGTTAAGACTGTAGTAGCCACAATTTGTATCTAATCTTTACAAAATTTTGCATGAAGTGTTTTTTTGATATCTCAATTCGTGTGTTCATCAAAAACGGTTCTTTATATATATAAAGCTCCCATATATATCTTTCAACCGATACGCTCTTTAAAGACTGCAATAGCCACAATTTAGCTCCGATAGTAAAAAACTGGAAGGTTTCTTCGCTTAATTTAGACATGGGTTCCATGTATTACAAGCAGTAGGTAGACCTGGTGGTGTAGATTATTACAAATTCGGCTCCACCCCACCTTTTGCCTTTCCATACTGGTTTTTGCTTTGGACCACTTTGCTATTTCCCACAAACAATAGCCCTCCATTTACTCAAATGGCTGAGGCTAAAGCATTCTTTGGAGGACTATGGATTGTAAAAATAAGTTTAAAGTTACAGACGATGCACATTGCCCAAGGCAATAATAACTGTGTGGATGACTTTTAATATTTTGCAAAGTTCAGTTGTAGAAAAGAAATGTTAGGCCAAAGGTCAGTTGTATTGTAAAGAGAGAGTTGACGAGAATTTTTCATTAACCCATTAAGGCGTGACCCTCGATTCTCTTGTACAATTTTGATGAAATTTCATGTACTCACTATTTAAAGCGATTATATTGCTCCGCTTTGCGTTCTTTTACATTATATGGAACAAAATTATCCTTTGAATATTTGTTTTCGATAATTAAGAAGATTTTAGTGAAATACCATGCTACGAAAATAGTACATGTATATCGCCTGCCTGACAGTATAACAATATAAATGCCTTTTTCTGAATCCATATGACCTTTTTTGATCTATTCCCTTATCGGAATTCGCTCGGAGGGTTTAGGGATTTTTGGGATTTTGAGAGTGGAATAGAACCCAGTGCGGTGGTTGGTGGGTTTAGGGTGTAGTGTGGATCCCAGAAACATGGTCCCGAAAATGGGTATCAATATGGAGCTCTACTCCCAAATTCGATTCATTTGAGCCCTATATTGTAGATTTGGCAAACTATCGATAATCGCAACATTCGATAATTTCGATAATTCTTATAATAAATATCGAGAGTATCGATTCTATCGTTTATTTCCCTTCACCTTTATTTCAAACGAAAATGACATGTCAAAATCAGGAGATCGATTTATATCCAAGCAATATCAATGCACAGATCGAATAAAAACAAATTTCATCGTAAAAAATTTTAGTCCAATCGGATGAAAACTGCGCCCTCTATAGGCGCCTTTTATCTCATAGGATACATTCGAAGTTGCATCGCTAATTTTTGTTCACTTTTGTAAAATATTTAACTATTCCGATAGTATCGATGGGAAAAATATCAATCGATATTCAGACAAAAAAAAATATCGATAGTGCAATCGATAGTTTGCCAGCTCTACAATTTTGCCAAGGTCGGCAAATATATTGGGTTGCCCAAAAAGTAATAGCAGATTTTTTAAAAGAAAGTAAATGCATTTTTAATAAAACTTAGAATGAACTTTAATCGAATATACTTTTTTTACACTTTTGTTCTAAAGCAAGCTAAAAGAAACAGCTGATAACTGACAGAAGAAAGAATGCAATTACAGAGTCACAAGCTATGAAAAAATTTGTCAACACCGACTATATAAAAAATACGCAATTACTTTTTGGGCAACCCAATGTGCTCTACTCTCAAATATCATTTACTTGATCCCCATATTGCTATTGGCCCCTAAATTAAATATCAAATTTGTTGTCTAATCTCAGATACCTTTCATTTGAGCCTGTTGTTCAGCATATATGTCCGGTTTGGGCCGTGGGCGCTAAAAACTATCAATGTCGAGCTCCACTCTCTTTGAGCTTCAACTTGTGATGGTGAGCAAATACCCCCTATTTGGGGGTTGTTATGGGGGTGGAACGTCCCCTAGACAGTTAGTCCCGAATGTTGATATCAGATTCGTGCTCTACTCTTAAATATATTTCATTTAAGCCCCATATTTTCATAGTCGCCAAATATGTCAGGTTTGGGGGATGGGCTGCCAAGTGATTTGGGTCTGTAAATATATCAGATTTGTGTTCTACTCTAAAAAGCTTTTTATTTGAGCCCTATATTGCATTGGTCAGTAAATACGTCCTATTTGGGGGGTATTATGGTGGTAGGGTGGCCCCATAGATACTTTTTCCCGAATATTGATGTCAGATATGTTTTCTGCTCGTAAATACCTTTCATTTGAGTCCCATTTTGTCGTGATAGGTCCATATATATATTTAGTAGGTTTTGGGGGTGGGGCTTCCCCCCTAGGTATCCCATCTGAAATTTGGTTAACAAATTTTATGTTTTTAGGTTACTATGAGAGAGCATACAAAATTTCGCTTAAATCGCACCAACCATCTCCGAGATCTGGAGTTTCTAAAAACTAGGGTAAGGGGGAGGGGCCCGGGCTTGAGTCAAATTTTGTCTCCAAAGAATATTTTATTGAAATTTTCCCTTTAGAACATATTTTGTTAAAATTTTGCCTTCTAAAAAAAAAAAAAATATTTCCCCCTCCCTGGCTACGTCCCTGGCTCCCATATATACGTTATTCCGCTTTGGACTAATAGTGCAATAGGTTAGCGTTCCCGCAAATTGCTCTGGGGATTGTTTGTTAGTCCTGGTCGGACATTTGAAGAATCGTGGTGGTCATTTTCCATATAAAACATTTTTAAGGCCGTAAAGGTCTTCTTAACTACAGATTGCCTACTTAAATTCCATTTCATTTCCCCAACGAGTTGTTAGCAAGGCCTACATCACACACCCTATGTTATTCATAGCTAGAATATTAGCTGATATTCTAACAATTCACAAAACTTCGACCGAATTTGACTGATAAGAGGCGTAGTTTCCGAGAAATTTTTGCAATCAAAAACAAAAAAAAAATCTATAAAGACTATAAATTGAAGGATTTTTATCTAAAATGAAGTAATCGCTTTTGCTTATTATTAAATTTCTCCCGAAATGGCTTTTCGCCTAAAGCATTTATTATCTCACTTCTCTAATTTGCTTCATGAAAAATCTCAGTCTGACCATAATCACAATTTTTGTTTAATCTATAACTAATGACACACAGTGGGATAGAATTAAAAAAACTACAAATATACCATTTGAAAAATGATGGAGATACATGACAATTCATGGCATTTTGTCCGATGTTCTCGCCAGGTTACGAACACAGGCGTTCAGCGTCATTGGCGAACATAGGTCACATTGGCACGAATCCGATATCCATATTTAGGGCGAAGTGTCCCCACCCTAAAAAGATATTAGAGAGTTAAAGAAGGCGGAACGGTCCCGGTTAGGCTAGTAGTGCAATAAAATTGACATTTGTCAACCGATTCTCTCGAAATTTGGTAGAAAAGATTTTTTCTTGACTTTAGACATTACTGGTGAATTCCGTAGAAATCGGTTCAGATTTAAATATAGCTGTCATATATGTATATAGCCCGATTTTTACTTCTAGAGCCATTGCGAGCGCATTTTTTGACCAATATCGCAAAAATTTTGTACAACTCTTTACTCGACGACTGCCACTATAACTATAGAGTTTGGTCGAAATCGGTTCAGATTTGGATATAGCTCCCATATATATGTTCGTCCGATTTGGACAAATATTGCAATAATGTAGTCATTTGTCAACCGATTTTATCGAAATTTGGGAGGAATGATTTTCTTGAGACTCTTAATATTACTGGTGAATTCCATAGAAATCGGTTCAGATTAAGATATAGCTGTCATATATGTATATCGCCCGATTTTCACTTCTAGAGGCGCAGCGAGCGTATTTATTGACCAATCTTGCTAAAATTTTTTACAACGCTTTATTCGACGACTTCCACTATACCTATATCTTTAGAGTTTGGTCAAGATCGGTTCTGATTTGGATATAGCTCCCATATGTGGATATAGCCCGATTTTCACTTCTAGAGTCACTGCGGCCGCATTTATTGACCAATCTCGTCAAAATTATGCACAACGCTTTCCTCGATGCCTACAACAATATCCTAGAAGTTTGGTCAAAATCAGTTCAGTATGAGATATAGCTCCCATATATATGTTCGTCCGATTTTGAGAAATATTGCAATAATGTGGTCATTTTTTAACCGATTATCTCGAAACTTGACAGGAGGTATTTTCCTATGACTCTTGGCATTACTGGTGAATTCCGTAGAAATCGGTTCAGATTAAGATATAGCTGTCATATATGTATATCGCCCGATTTTCACTTCTAGAGGCGCAGCGAGCGCATTTATTAACCAATCTTGCTAAAATTTTTTACAACGCTTTATTCGACGACTTCCACTATACCTATATCTATAGAGTTTGGTCAAAATCGGTTCAGATTTGGATATAGCTCCCATATGTGGATATAGCCCGATTTTCACTTCTAGAGTCACTGCAAGCGCATTTCTTCGCCAAATTCGCCAAAATGTTGTACCATGCTTTTCTCGATGACTACCACAATATCTATATAGTTTGGTCGAAATCGGTTCAGATTTGGATATAGCTCCCATATATATATTCGTCCGATTTGGACTAATATTGCAGTAATGTGGTCATTTGTTGTCCGATTCTCTCGAAATTTGGCAGGAAGGATTTTCTTGTGACTCTCGACATTAGTGGTGAATTCCATAGAAGTCGGTACAGATTTGATACGGGTTATACCCTACACCACCACTGTGGTACAGGGTATTATAGATTTGTGCATTTATTTGCAACGCTAAGAAGGAGAAGAGCTAGACCCATTGGTAAGTATACCGATCGACTCAGAATCAATTTCTGAGTCCTTTCTGTGAGCCCATGTATTCTTGCAATCAAAGTGCAGGTTGTATTTGTTGTCCGATAGTCACGAAATTTTGCACATGTCACTTTTTCGGCCCACGGACAAACGCTATTCATTTTGAAAAAAATCGGTTCAGATTTAGATATAGCTCCCATATATATATTTCATCCGATATGGCTTTTTAAGGCTGTAGAAGCCACAATTTTCGTCAGATCTTTACAAAATTTGGCACCGGGTGTTTTATTTGAGGTCTAAGTACGTGTGCAAAATTTTATAAAAGTCGGTCCAAATTTAGATATAGCTCTTTCATCCGATATGGCTTTTTAAGGCTGTAGAAGCCACAAATTTCGTCCGATCTTTACAAAATTTGGCATGGGGTGTTTTATTTGACGTCTATGTATGTGTGCAAAATTTCATGAAAATCGGTCCAGATTTAGATATAGCTCCCATATATATCTTTCATCCGATATGGCCGTTTAAGGCTATAGAAGCCACAATTTTCGTCCGATCTTTACAAAATTTGGCATGGGGTGTTTTATTTGACGTCTATATATGTGTGGAAAATTTCATGAAAATCGGTCCAGATTTAGATATAGCTTCCATATATGTCTGTCATCCGATATGGACTTTTAAGCTGTAGAAGCCACAATTTTTTTCCGATCTTTACAAAATTTGGCATGGGATGTTTTATTTGACGTCTATATATGTGTGGAAAATTTCATAAAAATCGGTCCAGATTTAGATATAGCTTCCATATATGTCTTTCATCCGATATGGACTTTTAAGCTGTAGAAGCCACAATTTTTTCCGATCTTTACAAAATTTGGCATGGGGTGTATTATTTGACGTCTATATATGTGTGCAAAATTTCATAAAAATCGGTCCAGATTTAGATGCGGCTCCCATATATATATATCGACCGATTTGCACTTCAATGGCCGTAGTAGCTACAATTTTCAACCGATCTGCACAAAATTTGGCACGGACTGTTTTATTACTGATATTAATATATCTGCAAAATTTCATCAAAATCGATTCAGATTTAGATATAGCTGCCGCATATATCTTTCATACCATATGACCTTTGAAGGCTATAGAAGCCACAATTTTTGTGCGATCTGTGCAAAATTTTGCATGAAATCTTTTATTTGATGTTTTAATACGTGTGCAAAATTTCGTGAAAATCGGTTCAGATTTAGATATAGCTCCCAAATATATCTTTTATCCGATATGGCCGTTGAAGGCTATAGAGGCCACAATGTTGATCCGATCTTTGCAAAATTTTGAATGAGATGTGTTATTTGGCGTTGCAGTACGTGTGCAAAGTTTCATAAAAATCGTTTCAGATTTAGATATAGCTCCCATATATATCTTCCATCCGATATGGCCTTATAACGCTATAGAAGTCACAATTTTGGTTCGATCTTTATAAAATTTTGATTGAGGTGTTTTATTGACGTGTGCTAAATTTTATCAAAGTCCGTCCAGATTTAGTTGTATGTAGGCCCCATATATATGTTTCATATAAAGTGGCCTTAAAGGCTTTAGTAAGTATAATTTAGGTCCTTTCGTAAGAAAATCTCACAAGATTTTATTCCATATATCTATAGGTATGGAAAATTAAAATCTGACTACATTTCAACATAGGTTCCATACATTAAAATTAGTACACAGACTGGGTGGTTTAGGGTATTTTATTTTTTTTTAGTAAATTTGCCTTTTGCCACCAAGTTCCCTCAAAATTTGCTCATGATCTTGATAACCCTTTAAAATTTCAAAGAGTTTCTCTATCCCTTCTCAAATGGCATATTTTTTAATAGTTTTTTTTTTTTTTTGATTCTATCCCACTGTGTGACAGCTTAATTTCCACCTTGTTTCTCTTGGCACATCTACAGATTGGATCTCTTAACTGTTTTTTTTTTTTTCTTTTTTTTTTTTGATTCTATCCCACTGTGTGACAGTTCCATTTCCACCTTGTATCTCTTGGCACATCTACAGATGGGATCTCTTAACTGCCAGACAGCCAGCAATCTTTAAACATCTGGCTTGCTTATCATCATCAAGAGGATGTAATAACGATGAAGCTAAATAACAGATATCCTGTTGCTTATTAAACACTCATTGCTTCAGCCCGTCTCTCTTCCTCGCCTACTCTCTCTCTCTCTCTTCCTCGCCTACTCATTCTCTCGCCACCTGCAATCATTTACAAATATTGCAAAATAATGATGCTGATAGATACGATTTCTGCAATTTATGTGGTCTTGTATAACACATTTCGGTTATCGAATTTCCACCATTTCCCTCTTCCTTCCAAACTGTCGCTCAGGTAGCCTTGGTGATTTTACGCAGTTTTAATTAATTAAAAATTCCTAATACGAAATTATTTGCCTGCTTTCAAGAGCTTATGGTAATTTTTTCTTGTTGCATTAAAGCTAAATGAATGGTTTTTTAATAGATTTTGTTTGTTCCAAGGGGGATTTGATATGCCAAAAAAGATATTAAGCTCTCAGAGCTGGCAGGTAGAACAAAGCAAAACATACTTAGTTGCCTATTTTAAGCTGTAGGGAATAAAATATTCCCTGCCAGCCTTAAATGGATTAGGAGTTCAAGAAAATTATTCTTTAATTAAGCCAAAAATGGTTGGGGAACATTTATTTGGAGTGTGTTGGTGTACAGAGCATTTTGCAAATGAGTTTCTAAGACATGATAGTCTTAGCAATTAATATGAAATGGTGGAATAATGTTTACAATAATTTTTTTGCCAATAGAGAATTTTGTGTGCAGTAGGTAGTAGTAAGTAGCCCAAGAATGGTTTAAATTGTAGAATTAATTGCTCAAATATTTTTATGACAAATGATGGGGGTAGTAAAAGGGATTCTCATTAATCTTTTACTAAATTCGTTAAATGCAAGCACTAGTTCAAAGTCTAGCCGTAAAATTTAAACAGATAAGAATTTAAAGTCAAAAATACCAAAAAATTTATTAGTAAGTATTAGTATGGGTTGCCCAAAAAGTAATTGCGGATTTTTTTAAAAGAAAGTAAATGCATTTTTAATTAAACTTAGAATGAACTTTAATCAAATATACTTTTTTTACACTTTTTTTCTAAAGCAAGCTGAAAGTAACAGCTGATAACTGACAGAAGAAAGAATGCAATTACAGAGTCACAAGCTATGAAAAAATTTATCAACGCCGACTATATGAAAAATCCGTAATTACTTTTTGGGCAAACCAATATTTTACAAATTAATGTGGAAAATACAAAGGACACACGCAGGGTAACTAGACTGGTATGTTTTTTAAGGCTAGAATAAATACGTATTAAATTTTCGTACAGCGAGCAGTCAGGTAAAAGTGGTGGTGAAGAATACTTAAATCAAGGTGACAGTCTACACAACTTGCCCCAATTAACCATTATAGTAATGTTGTATATTGAAGAGCGCTTTACTTACTTATTTTACTTTAATTCGCTATGACAGAATATTTGTTGCACTAGCCGAACGTAGAATAGCGTTCCAAGCGCCTCGATCTTCTTCGCTCATTCCAAAATCTCTGACACCAAGTTTCGTGGTGTCTCCCACCACTTGATCTTTCCATCGGGCTATTGGTCTTCCCGGTTTGCGTGTACCACCGTGTTTGCCTTCAAAAGACTTCATCCATTCTGACATCATGACCTAGCCAACGCAGCCGTTGCATTCTGATGCGTGTAATTATGCTATCGTCGTCAAACAGTTCATACAGCTCGTGGTTCATACGTCGCCTATATTCTCCATTAACGCAAACTGGTCCATATTTCTAACGAAGAATCTTTCTCTCAAACACTCTCATCTGCTTTCATAAGTACCCATGCTTCAGAACCATATAACAGCACGGATAGTATCAGTGTCTTGTATAGTGTAAGAGATGGCCTTGTTTCTAAACTGCTTACTTGGTCCAAAGTAGCATCTGTTTGCCAGTATTAATCTTAGCTTAATCTTAAAACTGGTGTCATTCGTTTCGGTTACAACGGTGCCGAGATAGATAAGGTAGATTCTCCATCATCGCAAACCGGTTCATATATTTTACGAAGAATCTTTTTCTCAAATACTCCAAGTACTGCCTCATCTGCTTTCATAAGTACCCATGCTTCAGAACCATATAACAACACGGGAAGTATCAGTGCCTTGTGTAGTGTAATCTTCGTCTGTCGAGAGGCGGACTTGTTTCTAAACTGCTTACTTAGTCCAAACTAGCATCTGTTTGCCAGTATTATTCTTAGCTTAATCTCAAAACTGGTGTCATTCGTTTCGGTTACGGTGGTGCCGAGGTAGATAAAGTTACTGACTGTCGCAAAGTTGTGAGTTTTCCCAACTTTCTCCATTTTCTTTATCTGCTCGGTTGTGCAAGGCTTTTTGGGAGTTGAAACCATCCATTTCGTCTTATCTCCATTTACTGCCAGACCCATTTTCACTGACTCTCTTTCGATTCTTTCAAAAGCTGCAGTTACTACTTCCGGTGACCGACCTATGATATCGATATCGTCTGCATAGGCGAGTAGCATGTGTTCTCTTGTGATTGGTGGGCCATATCTATTCATATCTGCTACTCGTATTGCATCTTCTCCAACAGGATATTGAAGAGATCACACGATAGGCTGTCTCCTTGTCTGAAACTTCGTTTGGTATTAAATGGTTCGGAGAGATTCTTTCCTATTCTAATTGAGTAACCCATATCAGCAAGTGTCATCCTGCAGAGTCTTATTAATTTTGCAGGGAAACCAAACTCAAACACGGCTTGATATACCTTTGAACGTAAAGGAGTATCGGCATTGTAGTCAACAAAGTGATGGTCGGTGTTGATTTGTCCTTCTCGGGTCTTTTCCAGGATTTGGCGCAGAATGAATATCTGTTCTAGGGTGGATTAACCAGGTCTAAAGCCGCATTGATAGGGCCCAATTATCTCATTGACTTTCTTGCACACAGTACGCTCGAGAGTATCTTGTATGCGATGGGGAAGAGACTCATTCCTCTGTAGTTGGCACATTCCGTCTTGTCTCCTTTCTTGTGTATGGGTCATAGTATGCTGAGGTTCCAATCATCAGGTATGCGTTCTTCTAACCAGATTGCTTAGATAAGCTGATGCATACGCCTTATCAGCGTGTCGCCTCCGGTCTTAAATAGTTCAGCGGGTAACCCATCGGCTCCTGCTGCCTTGTTGTTCTTTAGTCGGCTCACTGCTACTTGGACCTCATTCTGATTAGGAGTTAAACATTCTATACCATCATCAGGGATTGGTTCTGCGGTATCCTCTTCGTCGCCAACGTCGGACACTAGCAGTTGGGTAAAATGTCCTTTCCATATACTCATCATGCTATCTGTGTCAAATACCAGACTTCCTGCTTTGTCTCTGCAGTAGGATGTGCCTGCACCAAAGCCATCGGTTTGATGTTTAATTCTTTGGTAGAATTTCCGGACTTCATTCTGACTCCTGTACATCTCAATTCGTTCACACTCACGTCTTTCCATTTCCTTTTTCTTTTTGCGGAATAGACTTCTTTCCTCTCTCCTTTTCTCCCGATACCTCTCCTTCATCTGGCGCGTTGCTACCGATTGCAGGGTTGCTCTACATGCCGCATTCTTGGCTTTAGTAGCATCTCGACACTCTTGGCTAGTATCATTAGTTTCTTAGAGGAGGCTTCTGGTACCCAAGTACGGATTTCGCAGCATTTTCCATGAAGTGGGCAATAGTTTGCCATTGCGCCATTATAGGGTTGCCCAAAAAGTAATTGCGGATTTTTCATATAGTCGGCGTTGACAAATTTGTTCACAGCTTGTGACTCTGTAATTGCATTCTTTCTTCTGTCAGTTATCAGTTGTTACTTTTAGCTTGCTTTAGAAAAAAAAAGTGTAAAAAAAGTATATTTGATTAAAGTTCATTCTAAATTTTATTAAAAATGCATTTACTTTCTTTTAAAAAATCCGCAATTACTTTTTGGGCAACCCAATATAATCGGAACAAGGAGAGCTTTCATCAAGCAGTTGGGTCAGTCGAGTGTAGTGTGGCGCTGCCATTTGTTGTTTTTGCAGCTTTTCAATGTCCCGCTTCCGTGCAGTGTCAGATCGTACTTTCCTCGCCATGTTCAAATGGGTGCGAACCTTTGCTGCCACAAGGTAATGATTCGAATCTATATTCGCTCCACGGATCGATCGTACATCTAACACGCTGGATGAATGCCTTACATCTATCACAACGTGATCAATTTGGTTTCACGCGTGACAGCCATGTGGCTTTGTGAATATTTTTATGTTGAAACCTGGTGCTACTAACTACCATGATTTTTGCCGCGGCGAAATCTATCAGCCTTAACCCATTACTGGACGTTATCTCGTGGCGGCTAAACTTTCCGACTGTTGGACCAAAAATGTCTTCCTTCCTTATCTTCGCATTAAAATCTCCCACAACGATTTTAATATCATGGGCGGGGCAGCGGTCATGTTCTCTCTCTAGGCGCTCTTAGAAAATATCCTTGGTCTGCTCGTTTTTGTCTTCCGTCGGGGCATGGGCACAAATAAGGCTGATGTTGAAGAATTTGGGTTTTATGCGGATTGTGGCTAGCCTCTCATCCACTGGAGTAAAGCTTGGCACAAGGTGTTTCAGTCTCCTACTAACCACAAATCCACAGCCAAATTCATGCCTCGTTTTATGGCAGCTATAGCATGGATAAAATTTGCAATTTGCATATCTTATGCCACTGATCACTATATGAAAAATCCGCAATTACTTTTTGGGCAACCTAAATTAATCATGGTGATGGGCATCCAAAATTTGCCACTCCCGAACTTTAAATTGTCTTGCCTCCTTTATTGGCACTTAAAAAATTTTATTTTTTTTTTCTTAAATGTTGGAATTGTATCACCTTAAGCCACTTTGGCACGCTAATTTGGATGATTACAATTGACACATAACAAGAAACGCAACAGAGGAAATATGAGCTTCTTATTATAGGACTTGTTTTTTATGTTGCTGTGCCACTGAAGAAGTTGTTACAACGTTATGTGATACGATATATGGAATTGTGGAGGGATAACTGTTGCGTACCTCATGACAAAGAGGATAGGGGGGGATGGTAATGGTTTTGAGGCTATTGTGTTGTGTTGTCAACGAAACGGTGTAGCATTAAAGTTCTACAGTTTCCGTTGCCAAGCAGAGAAAGGTCTTTTATTGATGGTAGTAAAGTTGGTAAGGGTAAGAGAAATAATGAAGGGGGGAAGGACAGGGAGACGGGGAGAAAAACACATGGTATGAAGGCAGAAGGCCGAGGGAGAAGTAGAAAACAGAAGATAGATATGTGGACAGACAGACAGACAGAAGGGCAGAATATGAAGGGATAGGCAAGAGGAGCCAGGGACAAAATAAAAATATACAGGCATTTTAGGGCATATGATAACGGAATCAGATTTCAGGATGAACAATTTAAAGAATTAGAAGCATCTAAAAAGGTGCTTCAATTTGCAACTAGTCGCAGAATTTCAATCAGAAATTTCAGTTCACTCCAAGAGATAAAGCTACGTTAGTATACCCCAAAATACTAGGTAAGGGTGCTCTACCTTTTGAGGATTATAAAAAAAATATTATTATTTTTTCCATCTTATATAACAACGAACCTTTATAGTGTACCCTCCACTATAGGATGGGTGTGTACTTATTTCGTCAATCCATTTGCAACACAACTAAAATGTTGATCCGAGACACAACAAGTAAAAGCGTGCTAAGTTCGGCCGGGCCGAATCTTACATACCCTCCACCATGGATCTCATTTGCCGAGTTCTTCTCCCGGCATCTCTTCTTAGGCAAAAAAGGATATAAGAAAAAAAGATTTGGCCAGCTATTATTATATTATTACATGTTGGAGAACTGTGTAAAGTGTCAGCCAATTCGAATAAGAATTGCGCCCTTTGGGGGCTCAAGAAGTAAAATAGAGAGATCGATTTATATGGGAGCTGTATCGGGCTATAGACCGATTCAGATCATAATAAACACGTATGTTGATGGTCATGAGAGGATCCGTAGTACATAATTTCGGGCAAATCGGATAATAATTGCGACCTCTAGAGGCTCAAGAAGTCAAGACCCAAGATCGGTTTATATGGCACCTATATCAGGTTATTAACCGATTTGAACTATACTTGGCACACTTGTTGGATATCATAACAAAACACGTCGTGCAAAATTTCATTCCAATCGGATAAGAATTGCGCACTCTAGAGGCTCAAGAAGTCAAGACCCAAGATCGGTTGATATGGCAGCTATATCAGGTTATGGACCGATTTGAACGATACTTGGCAAAGTTGTTGGATATCATATCAAAACACGTCGTGCAAAATTTCATTCCAATCGGATAAGAATTGCGCACTCTAGAGGCTCAAGAAGTCAAGACCCAAGATCGGTTTATATGGCAGCTATATTAAAACATGGACCGATATGGCCCATTTACAATACCAACCGACCTACACTAATAAGAAGTATTTGTGTAAAATTTCAAGCGGCTAGCTTTACTTCTTCGGAAGTTAGCGTTGCTTTCGACAGACAGACGGACGGACGGACGGACAGACGGACGGACATGGCTAGATCGACATAAAATGTCGCGACGATCAAGATGGGGTCTCAGACGAATATTTCGAGTAGTTACAAACAGAATGACGAAATTAGTATACCATAACAGTATAACAGTCAGATGCTCTTGATGTTCTGGGCATGAAAATACAATGTAATGTCCGTTGGTCAAAACACGCATTCGAATTGTCGAAAGAAGCATTCAAGTGTTTGGGCTTTCTTAAGCGGTTCAAGATATATTTCACCTGTTCTGATCTTCTCAATATCTATACTACCTACATCAAGCCGAGGAGAGAATATAACTCTCATATATGGCCAGGAGCTCTAAAATCATCCTTGGAGCTACTTGACCGCGTTCAACGGAGAGTGATGGTGTTGATTGGGGACAGTAGGATATCCAACTCTATTGCCTCCCTTGAACATCGTCGGAATGTGGGTATCGTTGTATTGCTCTATCGTTATTTTCATGGCGTGTGTTTCAGGGATATTCTTCTTCTTATCCCTTACGTTTGGATGTTTACCAGGAATACAAGACCTGCCAGGAACTAACACCCGTTTGTAGTTGATCGGCCAGTCGACCGAACCATGCATTTCCGAGAAAATTAATTTTTCGCCCGAACCATTCGTATGTGGAATCGACTTCCGGCTAATGTCTTTTCCACCGACAGACTATTATCAATAAACATTACTCCCTCTTTCCCCCCTCCAACTCTTAACTTTCCTAATTGCCAACGCAATGCACTGCATATATAGGGGACATCCTTTGGGTGTTGGTTACGTGAAAAAAAAGTATGGTCCAAATCGGTTCATAATTTGATATAGCTGTCATATAATCCGAATTCGGATCTTGACTTATTTAGCCTCTAGAGGGCGCAATTCTTTTCCGATTTGGCACAAATTTTTTATGAGGTGTTTGGTTATGACTTCAAACAACTGTGTTTACTATGGTTCAAATCGGTTCATAATTTAGTATTGTTGCCATATAAACTGATCTCGTATCTCGGTCCAAATTGGTTTATATCCAGATATAGCTGCGGTATGAACCGATCTTGGATCTTGACTTCTTAACCCTCTAGAGGGCGCAATTCTCCTCCGATTTGGCTGAAATTTTGTTTGAGGTGTTTTGTTAAGACTTCAAGCAACTGTGCGATTTTGGTTCAAATCGGTTCATTATTTGATATAGTCGTCATATAATCCGATTTAGGATCTTTACTTCTTTAGCCTCTAGAGGGCGCAATTCTTATAAGATTTGGCTGAAATTTTGTATGAGGTGTTTGGATATGACTTCCAATATCTGTGCTAAGTAAGGTCAAAATCAGTTCATAATCTGATATAGCTGTCATATAAACCGATCTCGGATCTTGACTTCTTGAGCCTCTAGAGGGCGCAATTCTCCTCCGAGTTAGCTGAAATTTTTTATGAGGTGTTTTGTTATGACTTGGAACAACTGTGCTAAGTATGGCTCAAATCGGTTTAAAACTGGATAAAGCTGTCATATAAACTGATCTCGGATCATGGCCTCTAGAGGGCGCAATTCTTTTCCGATTTGGCTGAAATTTTGTATGGGGTAGTTTGTTATGAATTTCAGAAACTATGTCAAGTATGTTCTAAATGGGTTCATAACCGGATATAGTTGCCATACGTACCGATCTCGGGTTTTGACTTTTTGAGCCTCTAGAGGGCGCAATTCTTATCTGATTTTGTATGAGGTGTTTTGTTAAAACTTCCAACAATTGTGCTAAGTATGGTCCAAATTGGTTTATATCCAGATATAGCTGCGCTGTAAACCGATCTTGGATCTTGTCTTCTTGAGCCTCTAGAAGGCGCAATTCTCCTCCGATTTGACTGAAATTTTGTATGAGGTGTTCTGTTAGGACTTTCAACAATTGTGCCATGTAAGGTCCAAATTGGCTTATATCCGGATATAGGTGCCATATAAACCGATCTTGGCTCTTGTCTTCTTGATCCTCTGGAGGGCGCGATTCTTTTGTGATTAGGCGGAAATTTTGTACGAGGTGTTTTGTAATGAATTTCAACAACTGAATTTATCGATTTATGAATTATTATAGCTGCCATATAACCGATCTCGGATCTTGACATCTGGATCCTCTAGAGGGCGCAATTTTTTTCCGATTTGGCTGAAATTTTGTACGAAGCGTTTTGTTGTGACTTTTAGCAACTGTCCAAATCGGTTCTTAAATAGATATAGCTGCCATATTAATCGATCACGGATCTAGACTTTTTATCCTCTAGAGGGCGCAATTCTTGTCCGATTTGTCTGAAACCTTACATCAAGCTTTTTGTTAGACTGCTGACAACTATGTCAAGTATGGTCTAAATCGGTTCTAAATCGGTTCTTAATATGGCCTTATAAACCGATATCGGATTTTGACTTCTCCAGCCTATAGAGGGCGCAACGCTTTTCTGATTTAGCTAAATTTTGTGTTGTGGATTGACTTTCAATAAGGTGCCAAGTATTGTTCAAATCAGTTCATAAATAGATATATCTTCCATATTTACCAATCTCGGACCTTGATTTCTTGAGTCTCTAGAGGGCGCACTTCTTTTTCGATTTGGCTTAAATTTTGTATGAAGCGTTTTGGTTTGACAACTATGCCAAGAATGGACCAACTCGGTTTATAACTTGATATAGCTGCTATATAAACCGATCTCGGGCCTTGACTTCAATTCCCACCCGATTTGCCTGAAACCTTGCATCAAGTATTTTGTTTGGACAGCCAACAATTGTGGCAAGTATGGTCCAAATAGGTTCTTAACCTGATTCAGCTGCCATATAAACCGATTTCGGTTTTTGACTTTTTCAGCCTCTAGAGGGCGCAATTCTTTTCTGATTTGTCTAAATTTTTGTACCAGAATTTTTGGTTTGACTTACAATAACTATGCCAAGTATGGTCGAAATCTGTTCATAAATAGATTAAGCTGCCATATAATCCGATCTCGGATCTTGACTTCTTGACCCTATAGAGGGCGCAATTGTTATCAGATTTGGCTAAATTTTGCACAATGACTTCTACTATGGTCCCCACCATGTATGGTCCGAATCGGTCCATAATCTGCTGTAGCTCCAATGGCATAGCAATTCATATTTATTATCCTTTGTTTACCTTTAGAGAGATATCGGGTAAAGAACTTGACAAATGGGATCCATGATGGACGGTATATAAAATTCGGCCCGGCTGAGCTTAGCACTTTTTTTTTTTGTTTAGTTACACAACGAAAATTTTCTTTACGATTTCCATGTAATATATAATGGTTACATGAACAAATAACAAATATGTAAGTGAGTGGGGAGTTTTGCTCTATAAAGAAGATACCATGTGCAAAAATATTAAAAAAAAATCATTAAAATAAAATTCACACAGTATCACATTAGGAAGAGGTGAGCAAATTCTTATAAAAATAGACAACAATAATGGCATCACTAAGACTTTATTTGTCAAGGCGAATAATAACTGCTTATAGGGTTTTTGTAATCCATGGCCCCAGTTGTTGGCGAATGAAGGAAAACAAGCATGAAACACTCTTTTCATAGTGAAGTCAATGACTATCATAAGGTTTTGTGATGAAGAGTCAAATGTTATTTAGGTCTGGATTTTAAAACTTTTCTCCAATGATTTAAAGAAAATATTTAGCTGAAAATGTCATTGGTTTCAATTTTCGGTCATTTTTGGTTTTATTTACTGAAATTTGTAATTGCCCTTAATTCCTAAAAGCTACTAATAGTAGACCATCAAAAACCATATTTTCATCCATTTTCATATCGAGTAACAACATCGATATACAAGACCTTCTACTAACAAGGACCTTTAATTTAATTTTTGAAATTTCGAACAGAATCTACAAAAACCACAGCACCCGACAGCAGCACCGTAATGTAATTCGTGACAATTTAATTAGTGTTGTCTAATTTTATGACATCGCTTTGCAGCCACCCATCAAACAGGCAAACAATGCCAAATGACTAATGTTGGAATCGCACAAATGAATAGCCTATTGTCAGGGGCAGTACATAGCCAAAATTAGGCAAAGAAAAAGAGCATTGATTGAATGACATTAGGAGGAACCGTAACAAAACTCAGCAACAAATATTTTTTTCTTTGAATTGTGAGAAATTGTAGGGGTATACTAATCAAGACATTCCGTTTGTAACGCCTCTAGAAATGGATCTGTGACCCCATAAAGTCGATCTGGCTAGGTCCGTCCGTCCCTCCGTCTGTCGAAATCACGATAGCGGTGGATTGTATAAAGCTAGCCGCTTGAAAGAAATTTTACACATTTACTTCTTATTGATGTAGGTCATTGGGGATTGAAAATGGGCCATATCGGTTCAGATTTGGAAATAGCTCCCATATAATCTGTTCTACCGATTTGAGTTATTGAGCCCTTACAAATGGTAATTTTTTTCTGATTTGGCTGAAATTTTGTGTGCAGTGTTTTGTTACGACTTTCAACAACTGTGTCAAGTACGGCACAATCGGCCTTTAACCTGATTTCAGAGGAATCGAGTAATAACTGAGTTTTTTTTTGGCCCAGGCCTTGAAATCGCCAGATTCGCCTATGTGGCAGTCGTATCCAAATATGGTCAGATATGGACCATACTCGACATGGATGTCAGGGGTCTAATAGAACTCGGTGCTTTAAATATCATGCTCATGTCGTGTGATTTTGTGGCTCTTGCCCTAGACGGTTAAATTAGATCGCGAATTACCAAAATGTTTGCCAGTTGAGTGTTCACTCAACGTTTGTGGATAATCGAAGCTCTTAAGAATGAAATGGGCGGCTTCGCGAGGTAGGGTTGAAAAGGTGATTGGGGCTGGAGGAGATTAGTTTCACCCCCAGGCTTGACGTTGGCTTTGGTCGGTAGCAGGATAGCGACTCCGTGAACACTGGCCAATTCCGTGACTCACTTTAGACGTGATGACCGGAATACGTGTACACAGGACTCGTATGCAGTGGCTTCGTCGTTTGACAACGGCAACCGTTCTACAGAGGCTGTTATGATTATAGAGACCTGTGCTTAGACGGACAAAAAGTTATTAATTACCCTTCCAGAAGGGGCAGGGTAATAAAACTACCCTTCCAGAAGAGAAAGGGTAATAAAACTACCCTTCTCAAAGGGAAAGGGTAATAAAACTACCTTTCCCCAAGGGAAAGGGTAATATATCTACCCTTCCCCAAGGGAATGGGTAATAAGACTACCTATCCAGAAGGGAAAAAAGGTACCCTTTCCTAAGGGAAAGGGTAATAAAACTACCCTTTCCCAAGGGAAAGGGTAATAAAACTACCCTTTCCCAAGGGCAAAGGGTAATAGGACTACGCTTCCCCAATTCAAAGGGTAATAAAACTACTCTTCCCCAAGGGAAAGGGTAATAAAAATACCCTTCCCCAAGGAAAAAGGTAATAACAATACCCTTCCCCAAGGCAAAGGGTAATAAAACTATCCTTCCCCAAAGAAAAGGGTAATAAAACTATCCTTCCCCAAAGAAAAGGGTAATAAATCTACTCTTGCCCAGGGGAAAGGGTAATAAAACTACCCTTCTCATAGGGAAAGGGTAATAAAACTACCCTCTCCCAAGGGAAAGGGTAATAAAACTACCATTCCGAAAAGGGAAAGGGCAATAAACTACTCTTCCCCAAGGGAAAGGGTAATAAATCTACCCCTCCCCAAGGGAAAGGGTAATAAAACTACCCTTCTCATAGGAAAAGGGTAACAAAACAACCCTTATCATAGGGAGAGGGTAATAAAACTACCCTCTCCCAAGGGAAAGGGCAATAAACTACCCTTCCCCAATGGAAAGGGCAATAAACTACCCTTCCCCAAGGGAAAGGGTAATAAATTTACCCTTCCCGGAGGGAAAGGGTAATAAAACTACCCTTCTCATAGGGAAAGGGTAATAAAATTACCCTTTTCCAAGGGAAAGGGTATTAAAACTACCCTTCCCCAAGGGAAAGGGCAATAAAACTACCCTTCGAGAAGAGGAAAGGAAAAGGGTAATAAAACTACAAGGAAAAAAGTAATAGAACTACCTTTCTCCAAGGAAAAGGGTAATAAAACTACCCTTCTCATAGGGAAAGGGTAATAAAACTACTCTTCTCATAGGGAAAGGGTAATAAAACTACTCTTTCCCAAAGGAAAGGGTAATAAAACTACCCTTTCCCAAAGGAAAGGGTAATAAAACTAACCTTTCCCAAAGGAAAGGGTAATAAAACTACCCTTTACCAAGGGAAAGTGTAATAAAACTACCCTGTCCCAAGGGAAAGGGTAATAAAACTACCCTTCCAGAAAAGAAAGGGTAATAAAACTATCCTTCCAAAAGGGAAAGAGCAATAAACTACCCTTCCCCAAGGGAAAGGGCAGTAAACTACCCTTCACCAAGGGAAAGGGAAATAAACTACCCTTCCCCAAGGGAAAGGGCAATAAACTACCCTTCCCCAAGGGAAGGGGCAATAAACTACCCTTCCCAAAGGGAAAGGGCAATAAACTACCCTTCCCCAAGGGAAGGGGCAATAAACTACCTTTCCCCAAGCGAAAGGGCAATAAACTACCCTTCCCCAAGGGAAAGGGCAATAAACTACCCTTCCCCAAGGGAAAGGGCAATAAACTACCCTTCCCAAGGGAAAGGGTAATAAATTTACCCTTCCCCAAGGGAAAGGGTGATAAAACTACCCTTGCCTAAGGGAAAGGGTAATAAAACTACCCTTCCCTAACTGAAAGGGTAATAAAACTAGCCAAATTGAAGGGTATCGAAACTACCCTTCTCCAAAGAAAAGTGTAATAAAGCTACCTGTCCCGAAGGCAAATGGTAATAAAACTACCCTTTCCCAATGTGGCTCCTCCTTCTAAGGGATTATGGGCAAAATGTTGGCTGTAATGGTTACAATGACCCGATTTACTCACCGAGGGATAGGTGCACTACGACACAGGCATGTGAGTGTAAACGGATGTAAACTACGAACTACGAACAAATGGTCATTGGCTGCTGTGTTTGCGGTACAGTGGGCAAAATTTTGGAGACTATGTTCACAGAGACATGATTCATTCACGTCGTGATTAAGAAACTAGGACACCGGGACGTATGTGTCGACATAGTGTGCTGCGTCTAAGGGACACTAGGCAATCCGCTGAGTGTTTCGATAACATTGGTATGATTACCCAAGGGGTGATTGAGGAACTTGGTTAACTCGACGTGGGTGTTAAGACGGACGAAAAGTACATGCAAACAATGGCTTATTGGCTCCTATGTCATAGGCACGCTGGCCAAAAAGCTGACTATTATAATCACAGAGAAGTGATTCACTCACTGCGTAATTAAGAAACTCGGTCACCTCAACATGAGCATAGAGGGACATTAAATACTCGCAAACAATGACTTATTGGCTCTTGTGTCTGAGAGACACTGGACAAAAAGCTGACTATTATAATCACAGAGAAGTGATTCACTCACGGCGTGATTGTGACTTTAAGTCACCTCGAACTGTATGTAGAAGGTTGTAAAGTACGCACAACGAACAACGCTTTGGCCCCTATCTCTGACGGACAATAGGTAAATCTCTGGTTTATATACTCACTGAGACGTGATTCACTCACCACGTGATTGGGGCACTAAGTCACAGAGACGTGTGTGTAGATGGACGTTAAGTACTCTCGAACAATGACTCATTGGCTCCTGTGTCAGAGGGATACTTCGTTTAACTTTGCATGTTACCGCCACAGAGACGTGATGCACACTCACTGTGTGATTGAGCCACAAGGAGATGATGACAAATAATCCAACTCGGTAAGCTGCGCTCCGCAAAGAACATGACAAAAACTAAATAAAATTAATATAAATTTGTTGGCGAAAACGAACATCTGGGACCTTT
>NC_081555.1:12599761-12614761 GCF_963082655.1 Stomoxys calcitrans | reverse complement strand
CCCGTAGTAGGCTTAAGATTCTAGCTATGCATATTGTTCTATATTAGAGCTATATCTATATCTATGGTCCGATTTGAGCCATAGTCGGGTTGGGTGCCTAAAGGCTTAATGCAACCTACTTTTACAAATTGCAGCGTAATCGGGTTATAAATGCACCCGTTTTGTCTTTTAAACCCTCAGTCTGCAGATCGGTCTACATGGCAGATGCATCCAAATACTCATATAGAGCTATCGGAACCATATTTCTCATGGATACCAAGGGGCCTAGTAATATTCACCGTTTCGAAGCTCAGCGAAATTGGGTAATTATGGACCCTACACCTTACCCAAATTTTCAGAATCGCCAGTTCTTGGGTGATGGGTGAGGCGATAGGGAGATGGGTGAGACGATTTTACCTTTCTTTTTTTTGCACTCTTGCAGTAACCTAAAAACAAAAATTGGTTATTCAAATTTGGGGTAGGGTGGCTAAGGGGGCCTCCCCTCCCCCAATAGCCCGCCAAGTTTATGTATAGACCTATCATTATAATATGGGACTCAAATGAAAGGTATTTGAGAGTAGAAAATGAAGCTGATATCCAAATGTGGGACCAAACGTTTGGGGGGTCGCCCACCCCTAAAATACCCCCCATATATGGCGTATTTACCGACTATGGCAATATGGGGTTCTAATAAAAGCTATTAGAGAGTGGAACTATTTTAGGGGGTGGCCACCGTGGCGCAGAGGATAGCTTGTCCGCCTATGACGCCGAAAGACTGGGTTTAAATCCCGGCCCGAACATCAGAAAAATTGTCAGCGGTGGTTTTCCTCTTACTAAGGCTGTCTACATTTGTGGGGTATCCTGCCATGTTAAAACTGATCGGACTCGGAATAAAATAGCAGGCCCCTTATCATTGATCTTCAACTTTAATCAGACTGAACTCAATGATATCAGAAAAGTTTCCCCTGTTCCTTAGTGGAATTTTCATGGGAAATTTAGTAGTAGAAAAGAGCATGAATGGAGGCCACCGTAGCGCAGAGGTTAGCATGTCCGCCTATGATGCTAAACACCTGGGTTCGAATCCTGGCGAGACTATCAGAAAATTTTTTCAGCGGTGGGTTACCCCTCCTAATGCTGGCAACATTTGTGAGGTACTATGCCATGTAAAACTTATCTCCAAAAAGGTATCGCACTGCGGCACGCCGTTCGGACTCGGCTATAAAAGAGAGGCCCCTTATCATTAAGCCAAAACTTGAATCGCACTGCACTCATTGATAAGTGAGAAGTTTGCCCCTGTTCCTTAGTGGAATGTATTGGGTTGCCCAAAAAGTAACTGCGGATTTTTCATATAGTCGGCGTTGACAAATTTTTTCACAGCTTGTGACTCTGTAATTGCATTTTTTCTTCTGTCAGTTATCAGCTGTTACTTTTAGCTTGCTTTAGGAAAAAAGTGTAAAAAAAAGTATGTTTGATTAAAGTTCATTCTAAGTTTTATTAAAAATGCATTTACTTTCTTTTAAAAAATCCGCAATTACTTTTTGGGCAAAATTTTCAATTTGCAAAGAGCACGAATCTGATAATTTTTTCAAGGCCAAGTTTCTGGGTGACCTTTCCACTCACTAAACATCTCCCCGAACTGTACATATTTGCCGACTAAAGGATAATAGGGACTCTAATAAAAGCTCTTGGGAGTGGAGCCCGAATCTGATATCAACTTAGGGGAGCAAGGATCTATGTGGACGTCCCATCCCAGACTATGCCACTATGGGACTCATTTGAGATATTCATTAGAGCAAAATTTTTGACCATACTCCTTCACTGTGCCATCGATTACAAAGCTTTGATAAATTCTATCTCCCTCTCCTAAAGGCTAAACTTGATGTTAGCCTAATGGCTATGCAGGTAAATTCAGCAATAGCAGCATGTAAATGGTAACACAACAAATGTGCGTGCTTGTCCTTTAGTGCTGAAATACTCATGCCTAACTAGAGGCATGCATGGCATGGATATAAAGGAAACTGTAAGTCGTCCTCTACAGTGTGGACTGCGACTAAAATTACACATCGACAAATAATTGTTGTGGTCACACAATTTCCCATTAAAACTGTTTTCGTTTCCTTGCTTGACTCCAGGTTATATGTTTAGGTCAAGGATTATGCAGGGGAGATGACCACTTTGTGATAATCACTTTGAATCTGCACGAAAATGGTTTATTCAGTAGTTATTTCTGGAAGATAAATTTATGAGAGACAAAGGCAAACAAATTTTGTATGTCCTATGCTGGATTAGGAAAATTGTGTGGGTTTGATGTCACATGCACACCCAACTACTTTCACTCTCCTCACAAGTGATTATCTTCGTCACACCCCCATATGGGCAGTAAATATTAATGAGCTTCATAAATATATTAAGGTGTCTTAATTAGTTCCACACAAAGAGAAACTTTATTGTTATTAGGTGTCTAGGAAAAGTTAATTTCTTTGTTGGTCATTCCAGCTATTTGTGGAGGCTCGTATAAATCAACTCATGGGGCAACATCATTATTGAGGAAATATGTGGGTTAAAATAAGAATAACGTTAAGTAAAGTAGGCAGTTGCTGAATGGGGGGAACATGGGACAATTTTAAGCCTAGTTTCTTCTATAGACGATTTGTTGAAGTTTTATTCAAAAAATGTTTTAAAGCAGATTTACTGAAAATTTTATATTTGCCCAAAAAGTAATTGCGGATTTCTTAAAAGAAAGTTAATGCATTTTTAATAAAACTTAGAATGAACTTTAATCAAATATACTTTTTTTACACTTTTTTCTAAAGCAAGCTAAAAGTTACAGCTGATAACTGACAGAAGAAAGAATGCAGAATTACAGAGTCACAAGCTGTGAAAAAATTTGTCAACGCCGACTATATGAAAAATCCGCCATTACTTTTTGGGCAACCCAATATTTTAAAAAATTGCCTTACGAGTGTTTTTCTTCACATTCCAAATTCACTCAGTGTCTGACATCGTTACCCAGAGCAGCAGAACATTATTTGACTTGCCTTTTTTTACTTTTTAATGAGACACCAAATTGATTTCACAGACAAAACAAAAAATAAAAAGAGTAACAAATTCCCAGACTTACAAATATGGCTTTTCAGGGTGCATAGATTATACGGAGAGCACGAAAAAACAAAACAAGTAAAAGCGTGCTAAGTTCGGCCGGGCCGAATTTTATATACCCTCCACCATGGATCGCATTTGTCGAGTTCTTTTCCCGGCATCTCTTCTTAGGAGATATAAGAAAAAAAAGGATATAAGAAAAGAGTTGCTCTGCTATTAAAACGATATCAAGATATGGTCCGGTTCGGACCACAATTAAATTATATGTTGGAGACCTGTGTAAAATTTCCGCCAACTCGTATAAGAATTGCGCCCATTGGGGCTCACGAAGTAAAATAGAGAGAACGATTTATATGGAATCTGTATCGGGCTATAGACCGATTCAGACCATAATAAACACGTTTGTTGATGGTCATGAGAGGATCCGTCGTACAAAATTTCAGGCATATCGGATAATAATTGCGACCTCTAGGGGTCAAGAAGTCAAGATCCCAGATCGGTTTATATGGCAGCTATATCAGGTTATGAACCGATTTGAACCTTATTTGACACAGTTGTTGAAAGTAAAAATAAAATACGTCATGCAAAATTTCAGCCAAATCGGATAGGAATTGCGCCCTCTAGAAGCTCAAGAAGTCAAATCCTCAGATCTGTTTATATGACAGC
The DNA here is from genome assembly GCF_963082655.1 of Stomoxys calcitrans. Classification (NCBI taxonomy): domain Eukaryota; kingdom Metazoa; phylum Arthropoda; class Insecta; order Diptera; family Muscidae; genus Stomoxys; species Stomoxys calcitrans. The sequence continues at coordinate 12,611,017 of NC_081555.1, read as the reverse complement.
TATATCAGGTTATGGACCGATTTCAACAATACTTGGCACAGTTGTTGGATATCATAACGAAATACTTCGCGCAAAAATTAATTCAAATCGGATAAGAATTGTGCCCTCTAGAGGGTCAAGAAGTCAAGACCCAAGATCGGTTTATATGGCAGCTATATCAGGTTATGGACCGACTTGAACCATACTTGGCATAGTTGTTGGGTATCATAACAAAACACGTCGTGCAAAATTTTATGCCAATCGGATAAGAATTGCCCTTGGGTTTGACTTTCAACTGATGTGCCAAGAAATTCGGTTCAATTCGGTTAATGACCTGATACAGCTGCCATACAAACTGATCTCGGATCTTGACTTCTTCAGCCTTTAGAAGGCACAATTCTTTGCCGACTTGGCTGAAATTTTGCATGAGGTGTCTTATTTTGATTTTTAATAACTGTATCAAGTTTGGTCAAAATCGGCACATTACCTGATATAGCTGCCATACAAACTGATCTCGGATCTTGAGTTCTTGAGCCCCTAGAAGGGGCAATTTTTATCCGATTTGGCTGAAATTTCGCACCAGGTGCTTTGCTTTGACTTCCAATAAATGTGCCAAGTATGGTTCAATTCGGTTCACAACCTGATACAGCTGCCATATTAACCGCGGAGAATTTGTATACCTCAAGAGGACTTTTTTGTATGAATTTTTAAGCAATGTCCAGCAAAAAAAAATTGAAAATTGGAACATAAACGAAGATTTGGCACCCCCAAAAAATTTTTCAAAAACCGAGGTTACCAAATTAGGTCGCCCTGACAACCTAATGCCTTAAGATTTTGCACACAATCTGGCTATGACCATTCCAAATTTCAAGGAGATATCTCCACACGACACTACTTTTGTCGATTTTCTCCCACTGTGCGTCGCTGCTTCCAGGTCTATCTTCTTCCTGGTCATCGTCTCCCAGTTCTGTTTGTCTTCCAGCATCCTCTGGACTATTGTTCCAAGCCATATGTCGCCAATCACTGTTTCCAATTTCCTGCGTCCTTCAACCCAGTGCTCGGAGTGGAAGAATGTGTGTTCCACATCATCTGCAAGTTCTAGTTCCTCATAAATGCTCCTGCTAAAGGAGCATTTACCCATTGTATGCAGGTATTTCCGCACGTAACCATGGCCTCTCAATATCTATGTGCTTCCTATCTCTCCACATCCATACATAGGGTATTAGTCATCGCCTTCACCTGGCCCGATTCTCATTCATTCACCTATGTTGCCATTTCTCGATATTCTCCTCTCGTTGTTGTTGTTATAGCAGTGTGTTGTACACTAAAGTGGCAGCCCGTGCCATTGAAGGACTTCATAGGGTCAATCCGGTATGGATTGTGTGATTCGTTTGAATCTCACCTTGTCCACTCTGAGTGTTACACTTCGCGGTGTAGAGCATGGCGCGCTCCATGGCCTGTAGGTCTATCGGAACCATTCCGGCTAAAACAAAGGGCGGCGAGCTCCACCCCTGTGTCCGGTAGAACGATATTACCCTAAGAAGCTGTGCATAGGTCAGCTTTGTATGGAGCCCACCGCCTATGACGCTGAACGCCTGCGTTCGAATCCTGGCGAGACTATCAGAAAAAATTTTCAGCTGTGGTTTTCCCCTCCTAATGCTGACAACTTTTGTGAGGTACTGTAAAAACCTTTCTCCAAAGAGGTGTCGCACTGCGTGACGCCGCTCGGACTCGGCTGTAAATAGGATCAATGAGTTTAAATCATGAATGCGTTCTTCACATTCAGTGAGGCTAAGAGGATAATCGACCTAGAGCAGTGGTTCCTTTGTCTAACGGTCTGTACTATCTCCACCACATCTCTGAGAGCTTCGATCGTTAACATTCCTGCTCAGACATGCTGTTTTATTGAGAGCCCACCTCCCTCAATAATGGCGTCCTAGAGCCTTGGCTTTATAAGTCGCTCCAAAGGCTTGCCGGCTGTATTCAGCATAGAGAGTGGCCTGTATGAGGATGGGGATGTTGAGCTAACCCTAGGACCTCCTGAAAACATCTTCAAATAGGCACCAGTAATACATTCTAAGAAGAAATTCCGGTCTGTTTTTAGGTATCCTTCAGATGACCTTGGCCGGTATTCCGTCGAAACAGGGCGCTTTTTTGCTCTGAAGGTTGCCGGCTGCATTTTTTAGCTCCTTAGCTCCTCTAAGACCCCTTGAGTCGATCTAGCCATGTCCGTCCATCTGTTTGTGGAAACCACGCTAATTTTCGAAGGAATAAAGCAAGGCTCTTGAAATTTTGTAAAAATAGTTCCTATTATTGTAGGTCGGTTGGGATTGTAATTGGGCAATATCGGTCCATATTTTGAAATGGCTGCCATATCAACCGATCCTGGATCTTGACTTCTTGAGCCTCTAGAGGGCGCTTTGTGACCACTAGAGGGTGCAATTCTTATCCGATTTGGCTGAAACGTCGCATGATGTCTTTTGTTAAGACTTTCAACAATTACTCCAAGTATGGTCCAAATCGGTGCATAATCTGACATAGCTGCCTTATAAACCGATCTCGGATCTTGACTTTTGAGCCTCTAGAGGGCGTAATTCTTATCCGATTTGGCTAAATCGTCGCATGATGTCTTTTGTTAAGACTTTCAACAATTACTCCAAGTATGGTCCAAATCGATACATAATCAGACATAGCTGCCCTGTAAACCGTCCTCGGATCTTGACTTCTTGAGCCGCTAGATGGCGTAATTCTTATCCGATTTTGCTTAAATTTTGTCATTTTACGTTTTCTATGTGCCATGTATGGTCTGAATTGGTCTTAAATCTGATATAGCTCCCTTATAAACCGCTTTCCCGATTATCTTATCCGATTTAACTGACATTTTGCAGAGACTTTTTCTATGACATCTAACATACGTGCCAAGTATGGCTTGCATTGGTTTTAAACCTGATGTAACTCCCATATAAACCGATCTCCGATTATACTTCTTGAGCCCCTAGAGGGCGCAGTTCTTGTCTGATTTGGCTGAAATTTTGCACAGACACTTTTTCTCTAACAACTAATATAAGTGCTAAGTATGTCTTGAATTGGTTTTAAACCAGATGTAGTTCCCATATAAGCTGATCTCCCGATTATACTTCTTTAGCCCCTAGAGGGCGCAGTTCTTGTCTAATTTGGCTGAAATTTTGCACAATTACTTTGTTTATGACCTCTAACATACTTTCCAATCGGCCTTAAACCTGATATGGCCCCATATGAACCGATTTCTGGCTTATATTTTTTAAGCCTCTAGAGGGCGCAGTTCTTGTCTGATTTTAGTGAAATTTTGCACAGTGACTTTTCCTATGACATTCAACATATGTGCTAAGTATGGTCTAAATCGCTTTATAACCTGGAATAGGTTCCATATAAAGCGATCTCCCGAGTGTACTTCTTGAGTCTCTAGAGGGCGTAATTCTTTTCCGATTTCGCTGACATTTTTCACAGTGACTTTTTTATGACCTCTAATATATGTGCCAAGTATGGCTTGAATCGGTTTAAAATCTGATATAGCTCCCATATAAAGCGACCTCCCGATTTTATTTCTTGAGCCCCTAGGTGGCGCAGTTCTTGTCTGATTTGGCTGAAATTTGGCACAATGTCTTCTCCTATGACCTTCAAAATAGTGTCAAATATGGTCCGAATCGGTCCATAAACTGATATAGCTCGTATATGAACCTATCTCCCCATTTTACTTCTTGAGCTTTTAGAGTGCGAATTTTGGCACAATGACCTCTCCTATGACCTTCAAAAAAAGTGCCAAATATGGTCAGAATCAGTCAAAAATCTGATAAAGCTCCCATCTAAACCAATCTCCCGATTATACTTCTTGCGCCGCTAGAGGGCCCAGTTTGATTGATATTTTGCACCATGACTTCTCCTATAACCTTTAAAATACGTCCATATATATTCTGAATCGGTCCATAACCTGATATAGCTACCATATCTCCCGACTTTACTTTTTGTACCTCTGAAGTGTGCAGTTCTTATCCAATTTGGCTGAAATTTTGCACAGCGACTTTCTATGACCTCCAACGAACGTGTCAAGTATGGCCTGAATCGATCCATTAACGGATATAGTTTCCATATAAACTGTGCTCCCGATTATGCTTCTTGAGTCTCTAGAGGGCGTAATTATTATCCGATTTTGCTGATGCACAATGGCATCTACTATGGTCTCCAACATCAGAGCTAGGTAAGGTGCGAATGGGTGCATTACCTGATATAGCTTCAATAGCATGGCAATTGTTATCCATTATCCTTTGTCTTGTTTGCCTATACAGCGAAACCGGGCGAATAAGTTGATATATCCGATCCATGGTGGAGGGTATATAAGAATCGGCCCGGCCAAACCTAACTCGCTTGTGCTTGTATGTGCATGTTTTTTCGCGCTCATTGAGTGAGTATATAAGGCGCTTGAGTTTAGTAGCTTTTATATGCAAAGCTTATGGTTACTAATTTCTATTGCCTATTTTGCGGCGCCTTTATTCTTCTTAAACCTCAATTTCATGTTTGTTACAGATATTAAGAAAGAGTGGAAGACTAAACTGTCTCAAGAAGATTGTTTTTGTCTACAAATATATATGTGCGAGTATGGATTTTTGTCATTAACCTACAGACATTTTTCATCATTTTGGAAGAGCATGCGTCCCCGAGATGACTTAAACAACCTTATGGAAGATTTTTAAGCAATTTTTCTTCCATATGAGGCACGAAACATTCTTCTAGTATATCATTGGGCAAACCATTGCATGTGCGGAAGTTTTAGTAACTCTTCGCGACAATTCTGTTAAAACTTATTGCATTCTAATCATCTGCTGGAGTCGTAAAACACTCTTCTAGGAGATCATTAGGGTATCCATTATCAATATTCTTGTAAAAGAATATTTTATATATCTTTTCGTAATTTTCCATATTCGAGCTCGAGGTCATATTTAGTGCTTTCTACTCAAAGAAAATCTTAGCAAAGAACTTATAAAAGTAAGGCAAGTGTGTGCTAGTATCAAAATACTTTGGTTGGCATAGTGGATCGAAATTTCTGATACGCCATGTATCTTCATGAACATCTTTGTCAAATTGGTTAAGGTGCTCTACATACCCAACGACTGTTGAGTAGGGTGTAGAGCACGCACCGTGGCAAAACAGACATATATATGGCGCAAACAGACAAATATTTTATAAATCTTTCGAGACATCCAGTTGCTATTTATCCACGCAATTCTTGCACTATTCCAAGCCTCTTCTAACTTTCTCGTAGGCTACTTATATGGAAGACTTGCGAAAGACAAGATTAGTCCTGAGGACACAACTCCTCACGACAGGGAAATCGCCTACGACTCTTAGACAAGTTCCTCCGCTATTGTAATCTTCATCTGAAAGTTTCGCGGAAGATTATTTAGCAATCGAAAATGTTTGCAGGGTACAATGTCGTGTGTATGCCTACACACTTGCACACCTACCATATATTGATGCTGGGCGTGTTTTATTTTGTGTCTGTCTGGCTTAGTATAAATAAATTGATTTTATTATTGTATGAAGGTTGTTGTCCTTGTTGTTATTTTTATGGTTATTATCTTAGCTTTGTGTATTGCTCACTTTAAGGTGTTTTTTCACTTGTCTCACACCCATTGTTGTATGAATTGAATAAAGCCGGATAAATGATATACATATGCAAACCTACACATACACAAGGCTTTTTTTAGGTGAAGAATTTACTTAAACGGATAAAGATTTCTTTTGGCATAAAATGTGAAAATGAAGGATAAATAAACGCTTCCTTTCCCTAATTTCCAAAAACTCCAGATCTCGCGGGTCGGGGGTGCGATTCAAGAAGAAAATTGGTGTCGAAATTTTGGGTACAGGGGACCGCCCTAACCCCGAAAATCTATTAAATAGAAAATCCATTAAATGTTAGATATATGAGAGTAGACAAGTAAAAGCGCGTAAAGTTCGACCGGGTCGAATCTTATATACCCTCCACCATGTATCTCATGGGAAAGATTTCAGCCAAATCGTATCAAAATTTCAGCCAAATCGTAAACTATTGCGCCCTCTGCAATTGCAAATTTTGCCTATGAATATTTCACTAAGGAACAGGGGAAAACTGCACCCTCTAGAGGTTAAAATAATCAATTCGGGCGATCGGTTGATTTGGGAACTATATAAAATTATGTCTTGCCTTTGATTATACTAAGGGTGTATTTTGAAATTCAAAACAAAATTCTACTAATTTCAGCTAATTCGGATAAGAATTGCGCCCTCTAGAGGCTCAAGAAGTCAAACAATTGATCGGTTTATATGGCAGCTATACCAAATTATAGATCCTTTTGGATCTTACTTGGTACGGCCGTTGGAAATTATAGCAAAACGTTAGTTGCAAACTTCAGCCAAATCGGATTAAAATTGCGCCCTCTAGAGGCTCAAGAAGTCAAATCTGAAGTTAGGTTAGGACCTTACTTGGCACAGCTGTGAGAAGACGAAACAAAGTACTCCTTGCTAAATTTCAGCCAAATCGGATAAGAATTGCGCCCTCTAGAGGCTGAAGAAGTCAAGGTCCGAGATCGGTTTATATGGCAGCTATATCAGGCTGAACCGATGACGCGATTTCAAACATACTTGGTGCAGTTGATGGAAGTCATAACAAAACATTGCATACAGACTATCAGCCAAAATGGATAAAAATTGCGCCTTTTTGTCCGATTTCGTTGTAATTTAGGACAGTGAGTTATGTTAGGCCCATACTTTTCCAATTTGGCTCAGATCGGTCCAGATCTGAATATAGCTGTCATATAGTCCGAACTCTTGATTTAAGGTCTTGGGCCCATAAGAGGCGCATTTATTGTCCGATTTCGCTGACATTTAGGACACTGAGTTGTGTTCGGCCCCTCGACATCCTTCTTCAGTTTAAACCAGGTCAGTCCAGATTTGGATATTGTTGCCATATAGACCGATCTCTCGATTTAAGGTCTTGGGCCTTTAAGGGGCGCATTTATTGTCCGATTTCGTTGAAATTTGGGACAATGAGTAGTGTTAGGCCCTGCGAGATCTTTTTTTAATTTGATTCAGATCGGTCCAGATTTGGATATACCTGCCATATAGACCGATCTCTTGATTTAATGTCTTAGGCCCATAAAAGGCGCATTTATTGTCCGATTTCGCTGAAATTTAAGATAGTGGGTTGTTTTAGGCCCTTTGACATCTCTTTGCAAGTTGGCCCACATCGGCCCAGATTTGGATATAGCTGTCATATAGATCGATCTCTTGATTTAAGGTATTGGGGCCGTAAAAGGCGTATTTATTGTCCGATTTCGCAGAAAATTTGGGAAGGTGAGTTGTGTTATGCCCCTCCATATCGTTCATCAGTTTGGCCCAGATCGGTCCATATTTGGATATAGCTGCCATATAGTCCGATCTAAGGATTTAAGGTCTTGGGCCCATAAGAGGTGCATTTATTGACCGATTTCGACGAAATTTGGGACAGTAAGTTGTGTTAGGCCTCTCTATGTCTTCTTTTAATTTGGCCCAGATCGGTCCATATTTGGATATACCTGCCATATAGACCGATCTCTCGATTTAAGGTCTTGGGCCCATAAAAGGCGAATTTTTTTGTCCGATTTCGCAGAAATTTAGTATAGTGAGTTTAGTTATACCCTTCGACATATTTTTTCAAATTGGTTCAGATCGGTCCAGATTTGAATATAGCTGCCATATAGTACGATCTCTCGATTAAAAGTCTTGGCCGTAATAAAAGACGCATTTATTATCCGATTTCGCTGAATTTTGCAACAGTGGCTTATGTTAGGCTTTTCGATATACGTGTCCTATATGCTTCGGATCGGTCTAAATTTGAAATTGCTGCCAAAAGGCCAAGATTGAACAGTGACTTGTATTTATTAGACCACTCATTGTCCGTACCACTCAACCACTCAATGTTGGCCCGAATCGGACCATATTTCGATATAGCTGCTATAGGTGCATGTATTTTTTCACCGGATTATGAGGAAAGTTGGTTTATATATATGCCCGAGGTGGTGGGTATCCAAAGTTTAGCTCGGCCGAACTAAATACCTGTTTATTTGTTTCCTAGTTGACTCAATAGTTATTCGATAGTCCTTCGAAAACCCCGTTTATACTACTTTGACATTACAGTCCTTTCTTTTCCATGTCATCATGTCATTGTTCCTTGTTTACCCTTTCACAAAGCAATTATCAAAGCAAATTCTATGATTTATTCATGTGCCATACAATTTTTCATTAAAAAATTCTTTGGAATCATCATCAGCCTAACAACCTTGCAGGTCATATAATTTAAAAATATTTGCTTTCATTTCCTTGAATTAAATGGTTGATTGAACTCAATTTTATGTTTGCATCTCAGGGGATAGCTGTGATGCTTCCAATGAAATGTCAACGGTCTTTGCAAACTTTATTGGTTTTCATTGGGAAAAAACATTGAAAAAAAAAAACAAAATACAGACAAATAAGCACATTCTATAGAAGTACACATAAAAATCACATATTTTTATGAAGAGAAATAAAAAACCAAAAATTCTATAAAAATGTTATGTTGACAATATTGCATTCGAAAAGGGAAGTTTAGTAAAATTTTTTATAAAAAATATTTTTATAAGAAAATTTTTATAAAAAAAAAATTTTTAAAAAAAATATTTTTATTAGAAAATTTTCTTATGAAAAAACAAAAAATAAAACGTCGAGAAAATTAAAAAAAAAAATTATAAGAAAATTTTTATTAAAAAATTTTTATAACAAAATTTTTATAAAAAATTTTTATAACAAATTTTTTTTAAAAAAATTTTTATAACAAATTTTTTTTAAAAAAATTTTTATAAAAAAAAATTTTAAAAAAATTTTTTTGATGAAAAACCTAAAATAGATCGTCGGGGAAATTTAAAAAAATATATAAGATTTTTTTTTTTTTTTAAAAATTTATAAAAAAGTTTTTTATAAGAAAATTTTTGTAAACAAGAAATATTTGTAGAAAAAAATTTTCTAATGAAAAAACAAAAATAAATTGTCGAGCAAATTTAAAAAAAAATTATAAGAATTTTTTTTTAAAAAAATTTCTTTAAAAAAAAATTTTTATAAGAAAATTTTTGTAAACAAAAATATTTATAAAAAAAAAATTTATAACAATATTTTCTAATGAAAAAACCAAAAATAAATTGTCAGGAAAAAATATTTTACCAAAGTAGCCTAGGATTTTTTTTTGTCACAAAAAAAACTTTTAAAAATAAATTTTTATAAAATTTTTTTTTAAGAAATTTTTCTGATGAAAAAACTAAAATAAATCGTCAGAAAAATTTAAAAAAAAATTATAAGTAATTTTTTTTTTTTTAATTTTTATAAAAATTTTTTACAATATTTTGTATAAAAGGACAACAAAAATAATATAAGCAATATAATGTTTTAAAAATATTAAACTTAAGTGTTCAGAAACAATCGGCATTAATGGTGTTAGTTTGCTTTGCATTTGATCACCTGTGATAAAAAGTTCTTATGTAGTCGATGTTGCCACAGTAACGTCATAATTTTTGTAAAACTCATAAAAAGTGAAGTTATGCAAATATCGGTGTGCGGTAAACCACATTTGTATAATTGCATGTGCTAAGCAGCTCATAAAAAAACTCGCAAAAACTTTAAAATTAGCTTTTAAGAAAAACATTTAGTGTGGGTTTTAGAGGTTTGTGCTACAGAAGCTAAAAAGCGTTGGATAGTTTTATAGATTAACTTCAACAAAGCCCATTTGAACATATTTTTCAACATAAAATTCAATTAAAGAAGAAAAATTGGCTGTCTGTTACAGATTCAATGTTGTATGCCTTAGTAACTAAGGACGAGTTGGGCTATCTCTCAATCAGCTCCTTAAAGTATGCTACAATTTTTGCTTTTAAGATTTCTCTTGCTTTTATAGAAAAAATAGTTAAATTTCCTTTATTTTCAACGAGATTGTTTTTGTCAAACAATCATCTCTGTAGTGATTTCACTTTCAGAGGGCAGAGCTATAAAGAAAATGTGATAATATCATTGAGCACAAACGTTTGGCGTGTATCTTCATGACCAATATCGTTAAGAGCCCCCCATTCACCCCGGATCTATCAAGGCAAATAAATGCCAAGTATGAGATGCTATTATATACCACGAATCAAGCGAACTACAATGAGACATCATTATCGATATTATTAAGGCTGTATTCCCCACTACAATTTTCCCACTTCCTCTCATGCGCCTTGGTCACCAAAGGTTGTTTCACTTGGCAGCGTTTTATATACTTGGCATTGTTTCCTGGCCTTAAGAATAGCATTTGTGCACCTTGTTAAAATGTTTCGCTATGCCTCACTCTCTCATTTGTGCCCCTCTCGCCCTTGAAATTTATTGTTATTAGCTTTATATTTTCAATTTTCATTGTTGTCTTATACCAACATTTCGCTATTCTCTTTTGTTGTTGTTTCTTTGTATTTGCTTGCCACTGAATCTAACCATCTCATGGTAATGTTTCCTTTTTGTGCAAAACTACTACTTATCTTTATGCAGCTGATGATGATGAGGATGATGGTTGGTTGATTGGTTGAAAACTTGTCTTTTGTTTTTAAACCAACAACATGGCTCTGCTTTATGGCAGATTCACTACTTTGTTATTGCCATTCAGCTTCAACAAATGGAGTTGATACTTAAATTGTTGTGCTTAAGTTTATATCAATTTTATTATTTTTTTTTGTCTTCTTCTTATCACTAACGTCACAAAAGGCAAAGATTTGTAAGCTTTGTTCTGTTTACTAAGGAAGTTAAAGAGTGTCAACAACAATGTCTATGATAGGAAATTCAGCAGGTGGTTAAAGGCTATCAAAAAGGGCCATTAAATATAAAATAAAATAAAACTAAAGGCTTGTATGGACTCAAAAAAAGCAATATCAGATTATGGACTGATTTGGGCTTTAATACGCACAGTTGAAAGTCATAACGGAACCCTATATGCAAAATTTCAGCCACATCACAAAAAATTTGCGGCTTCCAGGGACTCAAGAAGTCAAATCGGGAGATCGGTTTATAAGGAAGCTATATCAGGTTTTAGACCGATTTGGACAGTACTTGACACAGTTGTTACAAGTCATAATCGAAAACCATCTACAAAATTTCAGCCAAATCGGACAAAAATTTCGGCTTGTAAGGGTTCAAGAAATCAAATCGGGAGATCGGTTTATATGGGAGCTATATCAGGTT